>NC_056748.1:196774282-197011782 GCF_019279795.1 Protopterus annectens | reverse complement strand
GCAGATAGCCTAGTACCTACCTATGAACCTATATACATGCATACATACATACATACAAATATTTCAAGCATGGGCATTAATGCCCTTCTAGTTTGCCAATATACCTAAACACTTGTTCCCATAATAAGTATCCAGGCTGTTCTTAAAAAATATCTAAACTAGTACTTGCTTTAATTTAATTTGGTAGTCTGTTCCATGCATTAGCTACTTTGTCAGAGAACCAATTAGTACACTTCTCAGTCCTAAAGAATCTCCTACATGCTGTCTGATAATTCTGTAGTACTTTTTGTTAACCCACACTACCAGACGTAGTTGTCACTAAGTGGCATTATACCTGAATAAGATTTCCTCTTAGATATCTTTAAGAGATACTGTACAAGTTCAGATATTTTAGTCCTTCATAATAACTTAAATTGTCACATCCATGGATACCCTTGGTATATTTTCATTGTACTCTTTCCAGTTACTCATGCTTGTTTTCTAATAGGGTTTCCATATTGTTATTCCATACTGAAGTTTGGGTCTAATGTAACTAACAAACAATGATGTCATTATTTGTTATTTCCTAGACTTTCTAAATTGTTTTATACAACCTATAGTTCTATAACTATCATTAACCAATTGACTGCTATGATTAGAAAAACTCATAGCTGAATCTACCCATATACCTAGGTCCTTAAATGAGTTTACAGTTTCAATCACTGTGTGCTGTATTAAATATTCACCTTTCAATTTATGCCTACCAAATCTTATATGCTTAGTTTTTGATGGATTATTATTATTAGGAGTATGGGGATTGTCTGTCATAAAAGTAAATGTATGTGGATGAGGAGTTCCAGTGTATCTAAAAAGTAGCAATTAGCTAAAATCCTTTTCAAGTTACATTACATTCAAAAGTCAGCATTCTAATCAATAATTGAGTGTCTCTGGGGGTCTGGACAGGATGCTTATGACAGCAAATGATTGCTGACAAAATATTAAAATGAGTAGTGTTGACATCATACTGTGCTTGGTTTTCTAGTTGAGCTTTGAGTTGTATTTCCTTCAGGACTGAGTCTGAGTGTACTCATTATCTTTCTGTGACGTTTGCCATGCACTCCAGTTTCTTCTGCCAGACCTTCAGCTGTTTAATATATACCTTTGACCATTTGTATTTTTAGTTTCTTCCCAATTTAATACCAAAGGGGCATGCATAAGGAAACTACTCCTTTTGGAATGGCAGAAAGGCAATGTTCTCATGTTGGATTAATGTATCCTTGAATTTATCGTCCCAGTATACTGGGGAACTACTATTTTGCTAGCTTTGAACATTGAGTTTTAGACAGATTATTTTCCTTGAAAGAAAAAAAATTATTATTTTCATACTTATGAATTTTTTTCAGGCAACCATTTAATGAAAAGGTTGCAAAAATATCCCTAAGATGCACCTCAAAACATCTAGACTCATACGACCTGCATAGAACTAATGGTTTCCATACCTTGGTCAGGATTCAGTTACATCCTCTAGTCTTATTACAGTGGAGCCTTGAGTATGTCAAATGCATGGGTGAAAGAGAAACAGTAAAATAAAGTATGAGAAAACAAAACAGTAGTAGTCTGTCTGGAGGGTAAGGGGACACACTGAGGGAAAAGCATAAGGTGGGCATTAAAGAATTGTAATGGGATTGGTACATAATAGAGATGCTCCATGAAATCCTATGAAGAGGGCTTCACTGTAAAAAAAAAAACGTCTGGTTTTGTTGACTGCAAATCAGACATCTGTGGTGTACACAGTAAGTAAAGTGACTGTAATGAGTGCCTGCATCTTGAGGCAGTCTGTGGATGTAAATGAATGACTACATCTGTTGTTTTTTTGCAGGTAATGGTCACTAACCATTTGTAATAGAGCCCCATCCCATTCAAGTTAACCTCACCCATTCAGTTGCTTCTTGCAGCACACCCCACCCTGGCTTTGAAGTCACCAAACATCACTGCAGGAAAGCAACATGGCATATTTCACTGTTGCTATAAAGATTACATTACTTTCAGAAGCACTGATGATTGCAGGAAGGCAATACAAAGTACTTTGCCCTTGATTAAAATTACATAATGTCTGTACTGTTAAGTCAGCTTTTGGTTAAAAAATTACCTTCCCACCTTTTGCTAAACATATGGAGGTAATACACAGAAAAAGCCACCAAGGACAATATATATTAGAACAATGAAGCTTATTTTGCTTTATTGAAGTCAGTCTACCAAATGGTCTACCCATCAATGCCATTACCCTGCCACCCCATCTGACCATGGTAACGTTTTTTTTTTTCTCACGTCTTGTTTTAACTTAATGAACCATGGTTTAATAAGCAAGTCCAGCTTGAATGCTTTTGTTTTTATTTTTAATATGAATGCAAAGTGATCTTTGGCACAGATCTTTCATAAGAAGTTGTCACAACAGTCTATTTTATTACTTCATATGCCAATGTCTAGAGCACTCACTCCTGTATAGCTACGTTCTACTTTTTGTTGATATCTATATATATATCTATATCTATATATATATATATATATATATATATATATGTATATACACACACACACACACACACACATAAATATATATATATATATATATATATGTATATATATTTATATATACATATATACACACACACAACTATATATATATATATATATATATATATATATATATATATATATATATATATTATATATGGGTGTATAACAGACGATCAAAGTATCAAAACATCGAACAACTGTCACACTCTAAAAACTGAAACACAAAGATTTGAAGACACAATTCAATGAATTTCAAAGATGCAAAGAAAAAAAATCTACTTTTTTGAAGGGGCTAAACTTGTTTTCTTAAGTTTTGTTGAGCAGAGAAAGCAACATACAGAATTTTTGTAAACAACTGTAGAGAAGCAATCTACATTTTAATCTAGACAAAATGTACTAATTTAGAAAGTGCTGTTGATCATGGGGGAAACAACAATTAGCATTTTGCTGTTGAATTAAAATAATCTGTATGGCATTCAAAAGCACTGCTTATCACCTGAAAATAACATACAGTGTTTAGCTGTTTGTTTATAAAATTAAATTGTTTTCACTACTGCTGATATTACAGAAAAACAACAAACATAATTTTGCTACTGATTAAACGTTGCACTGCTTTCACATGTGCTGCTGATCATGCTGAAGCAGTGTACAATGTTTTGTTGTTCATTACAAAAGTATACCACTTTCTTAAGCACTGCTGATCATGTACGCATAAATCACATTGGTCCATCTCAACTTCCTGAAGTAATGTTTGTATGATGCTGAAATGATAAAATGTTGAAACCAAAATATCCACTCCCCTACATGTACAGAGAGCTATACACACACTCCGCACACACATACACTCTCAAGAGGGCCCATGCCAGTACTTCTTTTTGAGTTTCATTAAAGAGGAGGAATACTGTTTCTTTACTGCTGTGTACTGACAGTGTATGCATGAATGCATGTAGTACATACATGCTATAAGAACGTATTTTATTTATTCTATCTGTTTATTTACTTTTTTAGTGTGGTAGTCTTAGTGAGGGCAGTTTAGATAGTAGGGGCAGGTTTTTAAGGAGAAGGATGCTCATTTAGCTGATTAGATGGTACAGGAGTAAAGGAAGGATTATGTTTGGCAAGAGAGAAGACTGCATGAGTAGTTATCGAACTGTGTGGCAGACACTGTTGTGAATATTAGTTGATGGTGTCAGCGTTGTTGTTTAACCAGTGTGCAGAAAAGTTTTTAGTTTAGGTTATGTTGGTGTTTTCCTTGAGAATAATACAGATTTTTTTTCACTATTCTAATTTGGGATTTGCTATGGTTTCTGAGATGTCTGAAGCTTTGCTAGATGTGTTGAGGTTTAATTTGAAACCATTCTTCCTATCTTTGTCACTAAGCATAAATTACTTTGGTTTCTTTTAACTAAGGTACTGGATAAGAGTCTATCCTTTTTGTTATGATAGGACCCTGTTCATTTAGTATATGCATAAAATTATTATTTTTTTAATTCTAAGACTGCTTCCACTAGAAGCAAGTGTTTAGAATATTCCAATTACACAGTTGAAGGTTGGAATTAAGTTTGTGCCTGGAATTTACTGAAGTTGTGTGCCTGCTTATATTGTGGTTGTGTGTGGGTATTGTTTTCCTGCCTTATAGCAAAGGTAGGATGATGGTCACTTATGGTGTCTGGTAGGCAACCAGTGGTATTTTTTGATAAGTCTATTTGGAGCACTGTTGAGTTGAATAAAATTATAAAGGTTTACTGTATAGTTGGTGGTATCTAAGCATATTAGTTACCAGTTAGTGTTGAGGTTCCCCTGTATGATTGTTTCCTTGGCTTATGCTGTTGGGTATCCTCCATATTTTGGCAGTGTTAATATTGTTATGCGGTATATTTATAGGGTTATTGTGCAAATGTATTTTTTTTGTATTTCTTTAAAGGGAGGCTACTGTTCTAGCCTATTTCTTTTTCTATCCATTCTTATGATGTTGTAGCCTGGTAGGGGGATTCTTTTGTATTTTATATCTGATTTAGCCAAGTTTCTGTAGTGTCTAACATACTTGGGAGCATAATACAGTGTCAAAATGTAGAGATGGTATTTTGTTGCACATATTATAAGGATCATAGTGAGGAACAGTAAGTCTGTTTGTGCCTTTTGGGAAGAGAATGGAGATGTGTGAGTTTTTGTGAGGCAGGTGAGTGTTGTGTTTTTATTTTTTTGTTTGGAGGACTAGGGTATGGGTGAATGTCACCATTTAGTTTCAGTTTTGATATGAAGTGTTTTTTTTTAGGAGGGGCATTTACATTTGACTTTATAAGTTATGTTTTGATTGCAAAGCATTATTATTTAGATAGATTTCTTTATTGAGATCAAAGACTGATACAGGATAGGGCAGATTATGCTGACATAAAATGGTACGTTTTGTTTTATGACATGGTAGTTTGGGGTGGAATTTAGTGAGGGAGGATATTTAAGTTTGTGAGTAGGATTACGGGATGTAGTGCTAAGAATCAAAGAATAAGCATAGTGGATAAAAGAGATGAGTGAACGGATGTACGTGGTATGAGGAAAGTTGAGGAAATGTGAACGATTTTGTGAGAAGCAAGAATTTGTGCAGGTTTTGTGATTAGTTAGGATAGAACTCTATGATATGCAAGATGTTTTATGATGAGTTAAGGTTTAAAGCAAAGCCTTTGTGATAACAGTGTAAGCTGCATTTATTCCTGAATGTGCTAGGGTAAAGGTTTAGGGTAGCTATGTTGATAGAATTTTTTATTATTTTTATTATTTTGTTATAATTTTTTGCTGTGTATCAGGAGCTTTTCTCCCCGGGCCTCTGCTGAAAATGGTCACCTTGTGTCCAGTCATTCTAGCCCAGTAAACAAATGGAAAATAAAATAAAATAATAATAAAGATAAGTGAGAACTTAGTAGGATAACTGTGAAATATTCAGGTAGTGGTAAAAGGGTAATAGGTAGCAACATGTGCAATTAATTCTGTATGATTATGTTAAGGAAGGAAGAGTATGTGCCAGAGAAAGGTGGAGAAAATGTGTGTGTAGGAGTGTTTGTGGATAGCGCAAGGAAAAGGAAGAGATGTAGACCAATCTAGTAAAACGGAATCGTGTACCTGAGGAATGTCAAGAAAGCTGTCTGTCTTATGCTAGTGGGGTGGAGTAAGGTGTTAATGTTTTGGAAATTATGTATTAAAACACATTAAAATTTCAACATTTTGACTTTTCAGGATTTTACATTCATTATTTTGACTTTCTTAATATCACTACTCAATAAGTAGTGACACACCCAAATCATGCAGCTGAATGGATTATTACTAAAATTAATATTCTTATAACAAAGACCAAGAAGAAGAAAAAAGGTGGTTCATTACAGTAAAACTACAGCAGACATCATTTTCTTCTAAATAATAAAAAGTTCTACTGCATTGCAAGCAAAATAACTAAATTGTAAGTGTTAATGAACTACAACTGAAAAAAAACATGAAAATCAGACACAGCATAAAAGATGTCAAACTTATCACTGTGACTTAATATGGAAAGTAATCCTGTTAGCTCCTATGATGGTTTTATTACTAATATCTAATTGAAAAGAGGTAGTACCTATTAAAAAGTGAGTTATTCTACCAGAAGCAAGTGATCCACCCCTGAAATTTCAAATGACTTTGCAAAGATTTTTCAACAGTGCCACGTCAAATAATTGTGGTAGCTGCAGTACCATTGATATTACAATGGCACAACAAAAAACAAACCATGATGACAAACAAGTGCACTATTAACTGCAAATACTTTGCTTCTGCACCATCAGCAGGCTTCAGTTCCACTTAGCAGCACAAGTCATTTTGGGAATGGGTCTTAAATTTCATGCCAACTGCTATGCAGAAACAATATGCTTGCCTTGCGCATGTGCACTGTAACACAGAACATTAATGAAGATGGTGTGACTTGTATGAGGAAACTGTCAATAAAAGTATGTACCACTTTAGAGGGGAGAATAAAAGTTGAGTGGTAAGACTTAAATGAGCGGCATTACTTCAGTTCAACTGAGAGGCACAGTAATGAAGCAGAAGGAGGTATAGACATGCACATGGGTGTTAAGTGGTAAAGGAATGGTTTACATTAAAAGTGAGAATAAATTCTATTACAGATACTGAATAGAAGGCTATTAGATTGCATTACCTGACAATGGTACAGCAGAAGACATAAGAGTGGTCAAAGCTGCTATGACTACTTTAATGAGACAATGAAACGATGACTGGGGGTGCTGCTGTTTTGGAACTACATGATGCACTAACATGGACTCTTCAAATTACATTCCATTCCTTCTTCTGCTGATGACATTTTCATATGTTCCAGCTTAATACAGTTCTAAACACTGTTGTCCTACTGTAGGAACCTATACTGACTGGGAATGCTAAATGTCTGAAATATGGTTGTGTTCTTCATTATGCTTCTCTGTCAATCCTTTCATTAAACAGTGCAAAAATAAAAAGAAGTAATGATAGCAGGTTTGTAATCAAAAGGTTATATCTGCAGCAACTAACATTAGACTAAGAAAATAATATCCATTGAAAAGTTATATTCCAGTCACAAACTGCCCTCTCAAAACTCAGAACCAACAATTTATCATATACTGCTGATCTTGTCAGCATAAACTTATGTTATGCTATCATAAGAGGATACCACTGAACCCAACACCAGTGACATACACTGACATATCATCATCCTATAATATAATATACTATAATATAATATAATATAATATAATATAATATAATATAATATAATATAACATAATATATAATGTAATATAATGTGAATTAAAAACTAATTCACATTATATTATATTATATTATATTATATTATAGTATATTATATTATAGTATATTATATTATATTGTTTTACTAGTTTCCTGTGGAAGGCTCCAAAATATTTTCATATGGCCCCTGACCAACAGCTTCCTGTTCCACTGGTTTCCCCTGAATTTGGATAGCCATTGATCTTGTTGTGGTGCTTTTTGCATTTGGTTTTCTACACTGAATCTTTCACTTCGCAGGCACTCCGTAACCTCAACTTCTATTTCCTTAATGTCTCTGTTACTAATCTCCTTGTCTACTTTTCCTCTTTGTCTTCTTATTTTTTGCACTGCAAAGTTTTCCATGTTTGGATTCCTTTGCCTGTATTTCTCTTCAAATATCTTTGGTGCTGCTGTTTTTGTATTGGTTAGTTTTGCTTTCTCCTTTGCATAGATATTAAACAACATTAAATCTCTTTTTCTTTCCCATGTCCATATTTCTTCTTCATTGTCACTGAACTGTTAAAACTGTAGACCTTATCATTTCTAGCTGCCCACCTACCAACCAAATCCTTAAGATACGAGTTTAGATGAATTCCCCTTTAAGGTACCTCACTCCAAACACCTGAAAAACTATGCTTTTTAATCCATACTTTCTACTTCATTCCACTAAGGCATTAGGAATATCTTACTTCCATTCAAAAAATAAGTAAATTCTATACCAAGTTTAGAACCCAATTTTAATAATACATTCTTAAATATGCAAGGTATGCCATATATTACCTGACCTCTGACTTCCCAAATCCCATTCATAATCTGTCAGATCTTTGGCATACATTACACAACTATTCTACACATTTTAATATGGTTTCCGTCCCCTACGTGTAACCCACAGTCCAAATACCTCTTCTCTGTCTCTCTCACTCTCTCCCCTCATTTTCTTTATTTCATCTGAATTTTAGTTTAATAAATACTGTAGACATTTTCTTCAAAATAAAAATGTTCAGTGTTTCATGGTTTTATCATACATCAATAGAAACATCCCCAAGATATGAACATACCAGTAGGATTACTTCTACAACCCTATGTTTGTGTTATTCAATCGGACTGTTTTATAGAACTTAATAAGCCTTTTGCTCATTATTTGTCTGGTCTGTATAACAGATCTTGCCAAAGTTAAAATGTCAGAAGAGCTACACCCAACCGATAAAAACAAACTCCCTCATCAGTCTCAACAAGCAGTTCATAGGACCAATCAAGTCCACCAAAGCCAACTTCAATGCAAAAATAGTATCCCAGGCTAAAGATACTTATAAGGCATTTTTCAGTTATATACACAACCTTAAAGGGATCACACAACAGTGTGCTGAACTAATAGAAAATGTAATTTCTATACTGAACTGGATGATGTATTAAATTTGCTGGCTGATAAATTTATTTTTAATTTAACCCCCTATCATCTCAAATTACCCTTCCAGGAAACATCCCTTATCATTTCTCCGCCAACTGTCACTGCAGTCTGCAAAGCTATAAACATTGCATGAATGGGTCCTGATAATATCCCAGGATGCCTCCCAGATAACCTGAAACTCAACTTATTAGGCCCACTAGAATCTCTATTCAACCATAGCCTCCAGATGTACAGCCAAATGTCTCATGGATAGAACACAAAGACATTGGTAACCTCCAAACCCTGGACCCCACCCAGTTCGGGTTTGTGAAAGGCAGATCATGCTTCCCGAACCTGATCAACTTCTTTGAGGCAGTCACCAAAGCCACAGACAAGGGTAACATGGTTCACACAGCCTATCTTGACCTCGCCAAGGCTTTCAACACTATCCCCCATTCAGGAATTATAGCTAAACTCACTAAACTAGGTATAAATCCCTATGTCACAAGATGGTTTGCTAACTGGCTCAGTGACAGAACCCACACTGTAAAAGTTGTAGACTCCAAATCTGACTTCAAACCAGTGACAAGTGGAGTACCATAGGGTTCAGTCCTGGGACCTCTCCTGTTTGGTAATCTAGTAGCCATAGTTGAGTCCCCAAATTATGCGGACATCCTACAGAAGGGCCTCACTAAGACGGATGCCTTGTGTCAGAGCCATGGCCTCAAGCCCAATGCCAAAAAGTGCACTGTCATCCCCTTTGGTAAAAACTCTGTGCCCATGAACTACCACATAGGCGGCAGTCTGCTTAACACCAAAGGTCTGATAAGAGACCTTGGGACCCAGGTAGACAGTAGTCTCTCCTTTGATAATCACATCACCACAGTAGTCAGGGAATCCTTCTACATGGCACACCTTATCACAAAAGGGTTCTCATCCAGCAAAAAAGAGGTCATTGTTCCCCTCTACTCAACACTCATTTGACCCATTATAGAGTACAATGCCCATTTTGGAGTGGGGTCTATATTATAACATCGAAATCTACAAAGATCAAATGTTATAATATTGAACCCTAAACACCGAAATCCATAAACATCGAACAGTCAGAATAGCGATTTTTTTTCCCAGGGAAAAAAAATCGCTATTCCGAGAAACATACACACAACACAAACACACACAAAAAACAGCAATCCACACACATACACTTAAAATCCTAGACCTAAACCTAAACTAAACTTTACATACACTACTAGCTATCCACTCACCTTAACCCGACCCTAACCCTAAGGTCCGCCACTATCACACACTCACCCTCGCCCTAACCCCTAACTCACCTAACCCACCCCCTAACCCTAACCTACACACAACCGCACACTTACCTGACCTGCGCCCTAGCACTAACATCCACACAACTGCACACTTACCTGACCTGCTCCCTAACCCTAACTCACCTAACCCGCCCCCTAACCCTAACCTACACACAATCGCACACTTACCTGAACCTGACCCGTAATGCTCCAACATATCAAACCCTGAAAACAGTGAAGCCACAGCAATGGCCCACTGAATTCTTTCCCTGGGAAAGTATTTGGTGTCCTGCACCTTCGCTGTTTTCAACATTCAACAAAACTGGTTGGATATTATAACATTTGAACTTTATAAAATTCAATGTTATAATATAGACCTTTTGGAATGTACCTCACAAGACATCTGCAGCAACTGGAAAGGCCACAGAAGTACTTCACAAAGAGGATTACTGGCCTCAAATGGATGCCCTACACTGACCGTCTCAAAATACTTCAGCTTTACTCCATAGCATATCACGTACTCCGAGGTGATCTCTGCCTAACATATAAAGCTATGTCAAACCAATAGCTGTTGGACATGTTACACCTAAAGAAATCCCAATCTCTTTGTGCTACATGCTCTAGAGACATAGACCTTGTCACCACAATAAACAGGACATGCTGGCGGGATATATTCCTGTCCCAGAGACTTCCCATACTCTGGAACAAGCTACTCATCTGTGTCAAGCAAAGTTCCTCATTAGCACTCCTCAAGAAAAATCTTGATGAGTGGATGGGAAATAGGAAATACATCCCATTGATCACTTCTGTTGCTCGACAGCTGCACAGGAAAATAACTTTCTTGGGTGGTGTAAGCCAGGGAACCTTGTTGGCTGGGCTTACTTAGGCCCTTGGGCCGATAGCCTAGTACTTACCTATGAACCTATGAACATGAAGTTGTTGTGGGGGAATCCCCCTCTATCAAGATGCTTGTTGCTTGTGGTGTCCCACAGAGCTCAGACATGAGACCTCTCATGTTGGGAATATACCCTTCTGAAATCAAGGCAAACATACATGATCTTTGGCTGATGAAGTTTTCTAACGCTTGCAAGCTGGGTGCAATAATGGAATCCTCATAAGATTTAGATATCCTCCAGGAGGGCTTCATACAGATAGCAAACTGGTACCAGAGCCATGTCCCAAAGCTCAGAGCAAAAAGATCCATAATTATACATTTTGTGAAGACAACCAACACTGCAAATTGAAACATTTATAACACTCCCTTAAGAGTAGACCAACTAAGAAACCTGGGAACTCAGGTTGACAGTAACCTGAACTTTGATCAGCATGTGTGCACAGTAGTGAGAAAATTCTTCTACTTTGAACAACTTATAAATATAGGCATGGCATCCAGATCTAAAGAGATCATAGTCCCACTATATTCAGCCCAAACTAGATTAATAATTAAGTTCAATTAACCCTTCAGCATGTATCTGACTAGGCATTTGCAACAGCTGGAACTGCCACATAAATTCCTCACTAAAAGAATACAGGGTATAAATAACATGTCTTTTGTGGACCGCCTCAGTGTCCTGTCCCTGTACTCAGTTTACTAAGACTACTGAGAGGCGATCTATCCTAACCTACAAGGCATATTCCTTTCAGCCCTGATAGATCTGCCTAACAATTGCAAAACAAATAGCACAAGAATTACCTAATCAAAGGATCTAAACCTCCCCTTTGACATAAGCAAAACATGTTGGAGTGACAGGCATGTGTGTCACAGATTGTCCCTTCTCTAGAACAGACTCCCCATTCATATGAAGTAGAGCTCTTCCCTACACCTCTTCAAATGCAGTTTGGACCAATGGATGGGAAATTGCAAATTCACCCCTGACTTGTCACCTTTGTCTCTTATGGACAGGGACAACTTGAAGATGCCATAGGGCACAAGCATATGCCTAAGCCATTCCAGTCCATGGGCATTGATAACTGGGAAAATTAGAGCATGAATGGTTAGGCTTAAAATATGTCTAGTATTACCCTAGTAATCTCCTATGATCCTATAATAATTTGTCTTCATCATGTGTATGGTAGTATATTTGCACATGTCAAGTGCCAGCAAATTGTGAAACAGGATCAGTGACCTACACCCACCCACCACCCAAATTTATTTACTTAAATTAATTAATTAATCAGTTAATTAATTTTTTTATTATAGTTTGTTGGTGTGCTATACATGAATAAAGCTTGGAATGACCATGTGATGACTAATGACTCGAGCACTGAAAGATCCAGATTGGCCAGTGATGGCCTGCCCATCCCTGAAGGGAGGTAATGGTGATTCTCATCAACTGATTGGTATCATATACAGAGATACAAGAAACATGTTTTTTGTGAGCCCAGGCCAGTGACAGTAGCCCTCATAGGTTGTGGGTAAAAGCATACAAAGGAAATATGTATGACACCCTGTGGTAATGTAGTTACTCAGATCAGACACCAGAAATGGGATAATGGTCCTAATCGAAATGCCCTCTCTGGCAGAATGCTAGCAGGGAAATAACACAACTCCAGTAATGTCTTGATAAAGGTCCCTCTGGGTTGGCCTTTTTCTCTGTGCTTGGATTACCTACTATAAAGGTATGAAATGGCTCGACGGGCTGGGGAGATGTGATCGTCAGCAGTCATGGAGACAAAAAGAACAGAAAAATTATCTTATTTTTATCAGATAGCCTCTTCTCGCAATAGTTAGTTCAGATTAGAGATGCTTACAGATACTTTATTTCATTCAATTAAACTTGCAAAAACCATCAAGCTGCATTTGCAGGCACCTTCACATGTGCAATAAATTATTCCAATACATGTTTATAATTTAGTAATGTTTAAGGGTGTGCCAGGAATAACTACTGTACAAAAATAATTAGAAATTGGCTTGATTACTGGAGTTAAGGAGGTAAATCCATCTACACTCCTTAAAATCCAAGTTTAGGCTCAGTCATGTGTGCCACAGGTGCAGTTAATATGTAACTGTTGGAACGATTCAGACCATCTTGTTTTCTTGAGAGAAGGAAATGCTTTGCTAGGATAGCATGGGATGTCAATAGAAAGGTCCTGGCTTGCAGATGAGATAAAGTTGTGCAGCATCTGCAGTTAGGATGCAGACATTAGGCCATTGATAGCATTATGGTACTTTGGGAATGGTGCTGGGGATGTCTCCCAGCTGGAGCTCCTTCATTGTTGTATTTGCATGCTCTCCCTATGATCAATTGGGTTCTCTTTGGGTACTCCAATTTCCTCCTACATTCCCAAGAACATGCAGTAGGTAGATTTATTTCACTAAATTGTCAACAAGTGTGTGCGGGCGCGCATGTGTGCATTTTATGGAAGACTGGTCTGGCAGTGTCCTGCCGTCCCCTTCTTTCCTAGTAGAATCTGTGAATGGTAGTGGCTGTTCATTGGGTTGCCATATCATTTTGGCACTGGAATAGAATGCCAAGGATGCTGTTAAGTTTATCAGCGACAGAAAAGCAGTTGGGTTTCCTAGACTTCTGTCTCTTACCACTCTGATAGAAAAAACTGCTAAAGCTTGTCAGCATTTCCTTTTAAAGTGTGGCGACCAAAATGATGACTGGTCTCAGTGAAATGTCATGTGACATAGGTAAAGGGGATTGAACAAATTAATACAATGATAGGTAGGTCAGCATTGAAGGTAAACAATGGCAAAAATATCTTAAAACAGTATCAGAAACTATTTATTGGAATGTTATCTTTCCACAGAAGGATAGCACTAAATGTAAACCCACCCTCACTTGATACAAATCCTTTAATAAGGGACAGCCAAAAGTACACATCTCTTAAATTAATGACCATGTAGTTAAGGACCCACCATAAAATTAAAATTTCAGTGTTATGGAATTCGGCACAGACCTGTCAAATACTGTAGTTTAAGCATGGCACTGATTTATATCCTTAAATTTATTCTTGCTTTTCCTGAATTTATCAATTTCTTCATTAATGTAAACATTTTAAGCATGTCACAGTATTAAATAAGACTAAGCGTGAATACATTTCCCTTATCTTTACCTATAGGGTATCTAGCATCTAGAAAATGACTCAGCAGTGGGCACACTGAAGCTCTATCACATTTTAAGGCAAAAACAGAGACATAATGAAAATAGTCTTCAGACACTATTCGTGAGGGATGTTCACAACAACCTGCTTGCCAGTCTATAGGACATCAAAGGCAAATGGAAGAAGTACTTCCAGCAGCTTCTGAATGAAAAAAAAAAAAAAAAAAACCTACAATAGCTGCGCTACTCCAGACACAGCCTATAATGAGAGAAGAAAATGTGCCCACCATTGAAGTATGAACATCAGCAATCAAGGAAAATGAAGTCAGAGGAAACAGCGGGGTCAGAAAAGGTCACTGCAGATATTATCAAAATGTTGGGGAGAAATGGCTCAAGAGGGTACTCATAGAAGTATGGAGAAAACGGGGTATCCCGAATGACTAGAGAGGGGTACAGAGGTATCTTCTTAAACACTGCATGAAAGAGATGGACAGCATAACTGATGAGGAAATATGCAGAACTGTAGAAAGTAAGAAGGCAGATGAGAAATTCAGATTCAGATCAGGATGCAGCATAACTGACCCTGTTTGCAGTGAGACAGTTGAAATGAAGCTAGAGGTGAGGAAAGACTCCAATTATGTATTCCCACACTTGGAAAAAGCTTATGACAACATCTCAAGAAAGCTAATTTGGGCAGTCCTGTGATAGATCAAAGTCCCAGAAACATTAGTAGAATTGGTGCAGGTAGTGTCACAATTACTAGCAATGTTTAGACTCACAATGGGTTCTCAGTGGGAGTTGGTATACATCAAGATTCACTTCTGATCTTACTGCTGTATATAGTAGTGATGGACTACATTAGCAAACATGTTGGAAGAGACAGATTGGCAAATCTGCTGTATGCAGATGTGGCACTACAGGCAGAGTCAGAACAAGAACTTTTATCAAAAGTTAATAGATCAAAGAACTTTAACAAAGGTTAGGGGAACAGAGTGCAAAACCGAAGGCACATGGAAGGAAACTGAGTACAGAAAAGACAGTTGTCATGGCAGCAAATGGGGGAAACCATAAGAAGCTGAAAGTTGAGATAGAAGGGACACCAGTATAACAGCTCAATAACCTCAAGTATATGGGAGGAGTGGTTGAAAAGTAGGGAAGTCTGAACAAAGAACTCAAAGTTAGAGTCAGAGGGGCTGCAGCCAACTGGCACAGAGTGATTGGGTATTGTGTGATGGAAACATTCTAAAGAAGCTGAATTGTACTGTGTACAAAACAGTGATATGACCAGTACTGATACAGAAACCTGGGCAGTAAGGACAGAGCAGTTGACAAAGCTAGAGGTTATGGAGATGAAGAGCTGGATATGGATGGTAGGATGCACACTGTGGGAGAGATGAAGAAAGGAGGACATCAGAGCAGAAAGCCAAACATCTCCAATTGCAGAGAAGGTCAAAGAGAACAGATTACAGCAGTTTAAGCACATTCACATGAAAGCAGGAGAATCTGGCAAAAAAGATATGGGAGAGATAGGAAGAAGGCAAGAGAAAATGACAGTATACAGCAAAGAAATTGATGGATTGTATAAGAGAAGACCTGCAACAATTAGGTATGACTATTGAAAAGGTAGGAGAGTGGCATTGACTAGAAAAACATAGTGAGAGCTGACAACAGAAAAAGGGGTTGATGATTATGACAATAATAACAATGCCTAGAATTTGAAGACCTTCACTTCCAAAAAAATAAAAGGCCTGTAGCTTTTGATGCTCTTATATTTTTATAGGCCAGTTCTATGATTTTTTAATGCTGGGAAGTTGAGATGTATGGAATAATAGATTATACATGGCAAAAAAAATCCAGAATCTAAATAAAAACGTATAATACTATACAGCACTAATCATAGCCACTTCTCTGCTTCCACACATACACAACCATCTATCTCTACACACACACACACACACACACACACACACACACACACACACACACACACACACACATAAATATATATATATATATATATATATATATATATATATATATGTATGTGTGTGTATGTTAAAGATATAGATGTAGCTATATGGTTGTACCTCAATAAGCTGAATCACTACTGGCAGAAATATTTTACTGGGGGATAAGAAAAAAAGATAAAATGCACAGATGTCTGAATTGTCATCTGAGTGAATCATATATGGTTGAATTTAGTTTTGTACAGTATAGGTAAGCAGGACCATGCAGGACAATTGTTTGAATATTAAAGTGAGGGTTAAGAAGATGTGCAATGATGTGTTATAGTAGTTGTAAATATGCAAGTGTTCATAGGTTAGGGATAGAGGAAAGGTTAGGTAAAGGGATCATAGCTCTCAACTGATCAGATTGTTTGCCAAATATTCAGATTTTTGACTAATAATTTTGGTCCGCCCCACTCATAAAATGTGTGGATTACTGGCAAATCATACTGAGGATTGAAGCCACTAAATAATGACACACATTACAGTTTCAGACTTCACATACTGGAAAAAATGTATACTGACACATATCCTGTTATTTTTGCAACTTTCTAAGGTAACATTAACACTATGTAAAATCAGTTTGTATTTCTGGGCCTTTGTCCCCCTATCATTTTACACTGTCTAGATTTCTTGTGCAAAGAGGTTGAGAGGTATAAAAGGGATAGAGTCAGTGTTCTGCAGTTATTTTATTTTCTGTATTTTGTGTCCTTTGGTCTTGTGTACTGGTACCATTGAGGGAAAGGGTTTTTATAAGATAATGTGGAGGGTTTGGGTTGGGGCAGTGGAAGAAGTAGCATTATGGATATGGTTAGGGTTAGCACTGCCATGTGTTGTGCCATCCATGTTTGGATGGCTGTGGTGTGGCTGCTACTCAGCATTTCTGGCATACAATATACCCATGTGCATGTGTCAGTAGGTAACTGTCTGCCCATCAATTTTCAAATGGTACATAGTGACAGTGGATGCATAATGGACATGTCTGCCAGCATGCTAGTGGCAGTCATGAGTCAAGATGCATGTCTGGTGCTATATCACCCTCACTGTCACCTCTGAATGAAGGCTGTGTGCTGACAGTGACAGCAGCAACCCAGGGTACATGGCTAGTCTGCCTGCTTCCTAGTAATCCTATTATGAAGGAAGCAGTATGCTCCAAACATCATGTAGGCTGTGGCTGGCACATACTGCAATGCTTCTACAGACATACCCAGGCAATACAAATGGGCCTTCTACAAGCAGGACACGGCCTTGCAGTTAGTACATTCAATAACATGCAGTTCTTACCAATATCTGGTGATATCCAATAAACACCATAGTTAAATATCTGAAAGGCTTAAAACTACTACACTTGTTGCTGACTGTCTACCGGCCGAATATCTAAAAATCACTGCAGAAGCAATATCCTATCCAGTATCCATATTAATAAATCGATCGTTTTCAGAACAGGAAGTCCCTTAAATTACTTGCTAACAGCTATACTATCACCATTATCTAAAATACTTGAGAGGTGCATCTATTCATAAATCTTAAACCATCTAATAACTGACAATCTTCTATCTAACACTCAGCATGGTTTCCATCCTAATCATAGTACCACCACTGCCCTTGTTACATTACTAACCACCATAGCAGTGAAGGGAATTTAGGTTCCTCCATCTTTCTTGATCTGTCCAAAACTTTTGATACTGTCTATCATTCTAAACTCTTAACTACACTCCTGGAACTTAACCTTAGCCATTCTACACTTACTTGGTTCCAGCAATATCTAACTAGTCACCAGCAAGGTGTAAACTGGCAACAAAATCTCTCTTCACTACTGCCTGTAACCTTGGGAGTACCACAGGGATCTATTTGGGACCCTCTCCTTTTTATTATCTTTATTAACAATGTTCATACTGCCACCCCACTTGCCTCTGTAGTTCAATATGCGGATGATTCCATCCTGATTTGTGCTGCCCCCGCACTACAAAACTCCAAAAAATCATCCAGCAGTCATTTAATGCAGTGGAATCTTGGCTAAACAATGCATGACTTATACTTACCCCTAACAAAATGAAACGCATGCTCTTCTATCCAACTAGAGCTGCAGACCCCCACCTACCATTCAGTATATCATTACCAAACCATACAATTATTTCTCCAGTTTCCCAAACAAAATTACTTGGAGTGGTCAATGACCATAATATTAAATTCGACATACACATATCACAGACAACAAAAAAAGTTCAAAAAACTAGAAACTCTGTACAGAAATTGGCACTTTCTAAACAAATCTTCAAAGGCCACTACTAGAGAAGGAACCCACCTTATCTCTAAGCTACTATACGCTTTACAAATTGTCACAAATATTAAGAAATCTGACCTAGTAAAACTCAAAACTTGCTATTATAAAACTGTAAAGTTTAATACAGAATCAAATTTCACATTCTATTTTTGGCTTTAAAACAACTATCTTGGCTCGAACTACCAAATATACTTGCTTATAATCAACTAACCTCCAAACTCTGGATCCCACCCAGTTCGGGTTTGTGAAAGGCAGATCATGCCTCCTGAACCTGATCGACTTCTTTGAGGCAGTCACCAAAGCCGTGGATGAGGGTAAGGTGGTTCACACAGCCTATCTTGACCTCGCAAAGGCTTTCGACACCATCCCCCATTCTGCAATTATAGCTAAACTCACTAAACTAGGTATAAATCCCTACGTCACAAGATGGGTTGCCAACTGGCTCACTGACAGAACCCACACTGTAAAAGTTGCAGACTCCAAATCTGACCTCAAGGCAGTGACAAATGGAGTGCAACAGGGTTCCGTCCTGGGACATCTCCTGTTTGGTATCTACTTCTCTGAAGTACAGGCTAACACAGAAGGCCTCTGGCTGATGAAGTTCGCAAATGACTGCAAACTAGGAGCCATAGTCAAGTCCCCAAATGATGTGGACATCCTACAAAAGGGCCTCACTGAGACAGATGCCTGGTGTCAGAGCCATGGCCTCAAGCTCAATGCCAAAAAGTGCAGTGTCATCCCCTTTGGTAAAAACTCTGTACCCATGAACTACCACATAGGCAGCAATCTACTTAACACCGAATGCATGATAAGAGACCTTGGGACCCAGGTGGACAATAGTCTCTCCTTTGATAGTCACATCGCCACAGTAGTCAGGAAGTCCTTCTACATGGCACACCTCATCATAAAAGGGTTCTCATCCAAGAAAAAAGAGGATATTGTTCCCCTCTACTCGTCACTCATTAGACCCATTATAGAGTACAACGCCCCTTTTGGAATGTACCTCACAAGACATCTGCAGCAGCTGAAAAGGCCACAGAAGTACCTCACAAAGAGGATTACCGGACTCGAAACAGATGCCCTATACTGACCGCCTCAAAAAACTCCAGCTTTACTCCGCAGCATATTGCCTACTCTGAGGTGATTTCTGCCTAACATATAAAGCTATGTCAAACCCAGAGCTGTTGGACATGCTACACCTAAAGAAATCCCAATCCCTGCAAGCTACACACTCTAGAGACCTAAACCTTGTCACCACAATAAATAGGACGTGCTGGAGGGATAGATTCCTGTCCCAGAGACTTCCTATACTCTGGAACAAGCTACCCATCTATGTCAAGCAAAGTTCATTAGCACTCTTCAAGAAAAATCTTGATGAGTGGATGGGAAATAGGAAATACACCCCGGGGAATCACTTCCGTGTCTCTGCTGGACAGTGGCACAGGAAAATAACTTTCTTGGGTGGCGTAAGCTATGGTACCTTGCTGGCTAGGCTTATGTAGGCCCTTGGGCCGATAGCCTAGTACCTACCTATGAACCTATGAACCTTCTCCCATTCAACACTAAGTCCGACAGAAAAACACCAGTATTTCAAAATCTACTAATACACTTTCCAACAACAGGGTATTGCATTCTGCTAACAAATCCTTCTTAAATATATCCAAACCTAACAATGTAGCTGGAGTTTCACTTTACTCAGACTCCATAACAAAAACTTGGAATTCCCTGCCATTAAATATCTGAACCTTCACTGAACTAATACTTCCAACTTTAAAAAAATCTTCTCAAATCACACCTGTCTGAATCCTAGACCTGCTCTTGCACAAACCCTGGCTAGGAAACAGATGTCTTAATAAAGGAACACAACCAGTTATTCTTGCATTTGAATAGTTTACCCTACTAAGCATATGTACACTTAACTTACTTGTTTTTTTACCTTCAGTCACTGCTACTCCTTTTATTCCTACCTAGACTACATGATTGTTTCAGTGAAATGTACAACATATATTTTTCATTTTGCGCTTGTATCTTACATTGAATCAACATTTGTATCTGTACGTTGTATATGTATCATACTGTTATTTATAAATATGGAGCTTTTCTACCTTGGCCTCCACTGAAAAAGGACATTTTGTCCAGTCAGATTTTCTCGGTAAACAAATGTAAAATAAAATAAATTTATTTATTTATTATTTATTTTACATTCTTTTACCGGAAAAGTCTGACTCTTGGTGTCCAATAGTACAGGAAATACACACACTCATCTCAATCTTGTTTGTGGGTGATACATGCCAGCCAATGCCCATAAAATATCTGTCCACTCAACATGATCTTACAGACACCTGTCAGTTAGCAGTTGATAGGTGATAAGCTGTCAGAAACATTTATGCATGCACTTTCTGCTGGCATCTCAAAATAGTGGGTAAGCGGTACACTTATAGACAATAAGCGCTGCTGTACAAATGCAGCTGCTAGGTTTACCATTTTTTCTTGTTTCAACTTTGGAAACTCCTGTGCAGTTTTTACTGTTATAGTGGCATGCAGCATGCCACCCACTTATTACTCCCTCTGACTATGAACTGCAACCTGCTTTCAGAGGCTGTCATTTGTATCTCATTATGCACTCATCAGGCTGCATGCATTCATGTTCTTGCCATTTATGTGGTTATCTGCATATGCTTATTCCAGAGCTATTTTTCTGACTAGTCAGTAATGACAGCAAACACTGAATTGCAGCATGCTTTCATGTTGTTTCACATGAAATAGAATGTTGCATAGTATACAACACCTATTTATGTGTTCCACATCTCTCAAATAGTTCATATTTACTATTGGCATTCATTCCTGTTACAGCTGCACTTGAAAATAACTTGCTGGCAAAGTATATTTTTTTCGGTGTTTGCATCATGGGTTTATGCATGCCAAAACTACTCCGTCAGTAACAATGTCAAGAAGTTCAAAATAAATGTCAGATTTGTGAATGACATTAAAGAATTAAGTTGCAACGCTCTAAGTATTTTCAGAGTGGTTGCTATAAATATATATATATATATATATATATATATATATATATATGTGTGTGTGTGTGTGTGTGTGTGTGTGTGTGTATGTATATGCTTTTCTTCTTATCAAAAGCTTGTTCCTTGTTTGACAATTGCACAAGAAACATAACATGGCAAAGCTGAATTTCGCAGTCACAGTTTCTATAGGAAATCATTGCTGGTGCAGTTTCTAAGTGTACAGTGGCAGAGATTATTTTTTTTTAGGGAGATTTCTCCCTTCTTTATGACAGTGCAGCTGTGGAGACGGTGTATATAAATTCGGGAGGGTGAGGGTTCCTCGAGGACCTGCAACAAAAGGACTCATAATAGAAGCTGTACAAAAAGACTTTCCTAGACAATAGACTTATCATATCTTGAAACAAAACAATTACAGGAAGTGTGAAATTACTGGTCTTTAGCTCTGTTTCCCTTTGTAATTACACAAAAGTAGTATCCTTTGCAATACATAACCTTTGTTTCTATTGTAGGTTTGGTATTCAGCAATATAACATAAGATGTCTAAGACTGATGCACATTTAAAAGTGTAAAAGACAAAATTTTGCAGTTCACAAATGGCTGCACAGAGTAGCAAGATGGAGCAGAATCGTGCTGGTCCACATTGAAGTTCAGAGACTGTAACTGTGAATGGCAAAATTATTGAGACTAGTATAATAAATACTAGGGAACATGCACTAAGGTAAGTGAGTGAGTAGTGTGGTACTCCGGAATATTACCATACCCAAAGGTACAGAGAGCTCTGTGTTACTGTACCCCTACACATACATGCATACACACACACACACACACACACACACACACACACACACACACACACACACACACACACACACACACACGCATGCACACACACGTGTGTGTGTGTGTGTGTGTGTGTGTGTGTGTGTGTGTGTGTGTGTGTGTCTCATTAGCAAGTATGTTATGACACAGAACCCTATTTCATGGGAACAAATGACTTGGGAGTCTAAATAGGGAATATTCTTTTTTGTTTTATTTTGTTTTTTACAAATCAAGTACATTTTTTACACTGAAGGAGCTGCAATGCAACATAAAGACTTGCATTTGCAATAGAGAGCTGAACTAGGCAATAGCACTGTGTACATGCATACATATTAACAGGCTGCACAATGCATAGCATCATACAATCTTCAACACAATTCAATAGTATATAGCATGTGCCTAGATGTTCTAGACTATACAAAGAACATAGTTTACAGGGGTTACACAAATACATACAGTCATTAATGTCATTGTGGGTGACACTAAGACAGAAGCAACAGCTATGAATTGTAGGTCCAAGGGTGCTGCACAGTGTCGTAATCAGGCAGGTGAAGCTGGACCTTGTCTTGATAAATGGAACAGATTACAAAGGATTAGCTCAGATAAAAATCACTTTACCTAGCAAATCTAGGAGACTGTCTCTGATACCCTCTCTGTGGGAAGAATAAAAACACCTTGTTGAAGTTTCCAGTAGTTTATTCAGTTAAATAGGTAGATGAACATGTGTTCTTGTTGTGCCATTGACCTCCTATGTGAAATACATTGAGGAATGAAATTCAAAGTCTCAAACAGCAGCCTATGCCCAAATAAAGAAGAGCAATCATGGCATTTGCAATATTAACCACTGACAGTGTTTACTGGCCTACTAGAAAGAAGTCCAAGCTATCAATAGTCTCTCATAAACTCTTCAATGTCTGATTCCCATGCAGAAACACAAACACACAACTCACACACATATCTATCTATCTATCTATCTGTCTATCTATCTATCTATCTATCTATCTATCTATCTATCCATCTATCTATCTATATCTAGATAGATAGATAGCTATTGATATAGACAGACAGATATTCTTACACACACACATATACATAGGCATGACCCAGACGCAATGCAAAATGAACTTAAGTAATGAGTGGTTTTCATGTGATAGCCAGATTGCTAAACATTACTGGCATCATAAATGCCACATACATAACCAACAGTGTCTGACACCAAACATACCAGATTTGTACGTGTTACGAGGCAAAGGTATTTGTCCATAAATGGTCATGAATTACATAATGATAATAAGTGCATAATGGACATTTCTGCCAGCGTCCCTTGGGCAGTTTTGTGAACATGTCTGGTACTCTGCATCATATACCATGATTTTACACTGGCACCATCTCAGACAGTCATCTTGTAAGTGATGTTGGATGTCTACTTCAGCCATGAAATGGTATCCCAGCTAGGGGTACTCAGATGTCTACTTCAGCCATGAAATGGTATCCCAGCTAGGATACTCAGATGTCTACTTCAGCCATGAAATGGTATCCCAGCTAGGGGTACTCAGATGTCTACTTCAGCCATGAAATGGTATCCCAGCTAGGATACTCAGATGTCTACTTCAGCCATGAAATGGTATCCCAGCTGAGGATACTCAGAAAGCAGCTGAAGGGGCTTAATACAAACCCCACATGACCAAGAATTTTTACTGATTATATGTTTGCACATTTATAGCTGCATTTGTTCTGCACTGATAGCTGTAGAAGTACAATGCAGTACAAACCTGTGTGTAAAACAGCATAATATAATGGAGGACTCAGAGTACAAAGTGTGATGTCCTCCTCTTCCAGTTATCAGGGACTGCAAGAAAGATAAATATGAGATGAGTAGATGAGGAATACATTGATATGCCAGGTGGCTAAATGTGATAAGTGCTGCTAGACAGAAAAACAAACATGCAGGGATTGTTCTAAAACTATAAATCAGAATGCATAAGACTTCATTTAACCTGCAGATCATGACATATGGTATGCAATTATATGTGGTAAGGATGGAGATCAGGCAGCCAGCAGAACAAAAATGTGCCATGAACACAATACACTCAGACCTTCACACTTTAGCATTACCTTGCATCACAGTAAAGAGCTGCAGACTGCTGACCCACCTAAATATCTTGTCCTTTTCCATGTCCTCAGCATATTTGCAATATACAGTAAAAGGAAATACACATAAATCACAATCTGAAATGCAATGGGAGCACTGTTTGCAGTATCATCTCCCACGACTGACGAGAATGGTGACCAAACAACGTATGTCCATCTGGTAAGACCGTGATCATGGATGCAAATGCGGATGGGTGTTGTAGGTAGGACTGCCCCCTTGAGTATATGTGTATAGGCAGCCTTGTGTGGAGTACAGAAAAACCTACTATTCAACAATTCTGCTCTGGATCTGCATCATCACATACAGACAGCATTTCTATCTGACTCAGTGCATGTCATAGACAGATGTGATGTTTTACTGATGGGCCTAGCCATAGACAGATGTGATATGTTACTGATGGGCCAATTCATCGACAGATGTGATGTGTTACTGATGGGCCTAGTCATAGACAGATGTGATGTGTTACTGATGCGCCAATTCATAGACAGATGTGATGTGTTACTGATGGGCCTAGTCATAGACAGATGTGATGTGTTATTGATGGGCCTAGTCATAGACAGATGCAATGTGTTACTGATGGACCTAGTCATAGACAGATGCGATCCGTTATTGATGGGCCTAGTCATAGACAGATGTGATGTGTTACTGAAGGGCCTAGTCATAGACAGATGCGATGTGTTACTGATGGGCCTAGTCATAAACAGATGTGATGTGGTAATGATGGGCCTAGTCATAGACAGATGTGATGTGGTAATGATGGGCTTAGGCATAAACAGATGTGATGTGTTACAGATGGGCCTAGGCATAGACAGATGTGATGTGTTACTAATGGGCCTAGGCATAGACAGATGTGATGTGTTACTGATGGGCCTAGTCATAGACAGATGCGATGTGTTACTGATTGACCTAGTCATAGACAGATGCGATGTGTTACTGATGGGCCTAGTCATAGACAGATGCGATGTGTTACTGATGGGCCTAGTCATAGACAGATGTGATGTGTTACTGATGGGCCTAGTCATAGACAGATGTGATGTGTTACTGATGGGCTTAGGCATAAACAGATGTGATGTGTTACTGATGGGCCTAGGCATAGACAGATGTGATGTGTTACTGATGGGCCTAGGCATAGACAGATGTGATGTGTTACTAATGGGCCTAGGCAGAGACAGGTGTGATGTGTTACTAATGGGCCTAGGCATAGACAGATGTGATGTGTTACTGATGGGCCTAGGCATAGACAGATGTGATGTTCTACTGATGGGCCTAGTCATAGACAGATGTGATGTGTTACTGATGGGCCTAGGCATAGACAGATGTGATGTGTTACTGATGGGCCTAGGCATAGACAGATGTGATGTGTTACTGATGGGCCTATAAAGCAGCATGATTAGGATAGACTTATGTTGTCTCACATCAACCTTATACTGTAGAGATCATACATCTTTAAGGAGTCATCACATACTGCAATCACTGCCCTGCAGTACTCTTCGTAGTCAGGATCTATGCTTCAGCACTGTGTCAGAAAATCTGTCTTGCTAGAGTATAACATCACCTGCATCAACAGCAGCATAGTGATAAGACCATTACTGTGACCCCTACAATCCATTATATCACTGCTGCCAAACATACAGAAAAGTCATTGTCACACAAAATGGCATCCATTGTGTCAGAATACACAACTCCTAAAGCTTGGGTAGACTCACAGGTCATCTCTTTCCTTTTGAGCTCTGTGCGCAGGCCCTTTGTCAAGTTTCACTAGCACATAGAGGAACACACAGATTGTTTTGATGTCACAGCTTTCCTTTTTACCTGCTCCTATTCTGCAGAAACATCCTCTTTATCACTATTAGCTAAAGATAGACCTGCGGCCTGAGCAGGTTGTACAACCGCAGTGGTTTCTACAGACTTGGTGTAATGGCAGTAAAAGTGGCATAGTAATTACATGCATCAGTGCATCAAACCCACAGATGCTAAGTGTGGGTCACATTCAGGCTGAGAACCTTCAGACACTGACATTGTCTGCTGGACACATGATATCCAGCTGATCTTGTGAAACTTGGAAGAGAAAAAATAGTATTTTTAACAATTTAAAATTTGAAATTAATAGAACTTACAATTAAATTTGCCCCCGTTGTCCCTACATTAATTAGGTGGATAGAGTGAAGATAATTAATTATTCATCGAGAATTCATTGTAGGGGGCAAGTTTAATTCTAACACTATGGGTACACTTTACTTAGCTACTTGCCAGTCTTGTGAGGTTTTTTTATATTGATAAGACTGACAAGCCCCTGAAACATAGAATTTATGAGCATCTATGTTCCATTCAAAACAAGAATGTGAATAATATTGTATGTAATAACTTTCAAAACTTTTTTTTTGGAAAGGGTACCTCTTTTGATGAGTGATGGTGACTGGCAAAGTATTTTAGAGTCTAAAGAATTATACTGGCAATTGTTGCTAAAAGCAATGCTATTCCCTGGTTTAAATGAATCAGTTTCTATTAACAGTATTTTGAAATTAAGGGTATCAAAATTTTGAATTATTTAATTTGCATTTACATTGTTTTATTTTACTTTATTATGATATTTTTATTGCGCAAATGCATGGGGTATGACTTTAGTATAATTTTTCTTTACAAATTCCAAGGTGGTCATGTGATTAATGATATATTTTGGGAGGTCTATTTAAACAGTGGTATTGGTGATTGTGACCTATTCTGATGAATTTCTTTGGATGTTGCATAAAGACAAAAGTGCTTAATATATAGAGACTTTTCCATGTGGCTCAGTCAATTCATTGGTGTTTCTTTGTTATTGTTATTATTATTTTTGTACCAAACCATGGCTACCGTCTAATTTCCTTTTAACTGGAAAATGAAGCATATTTTGAGAAAAAGAAAAAAATATGATGCAAAATCAGGGATGCTCTGCAAAATCATTGACATTTTAGATTTATGGGAACCGGAGTTGCAATGCCTTGCAACAGATGTATTTTCCTTGCAAAGTATGCAGTTTATTTCATTCATTTGATCAAAATGAAACAGCTGAGATGTTACACAGTCAAGAATATGGCTGCAATTGTTGTGCACATTTCTTTGTGTTTGTCATTCTTTGCTTCTGCATTTGTATGCATGCCTCTGAGATTATGTATATGTCTTAGAGACTCTCTCTCTACTTCTGCATATGTTTATGTGTGCATGAGCATGAGGACACGTGTGTGTGTGTGTGTGTGTGTGTGTGTGTGTGTGTGTGTGTGTGTGTGTGTGTGTGTGCCTACATATTATTAAATAATTATATAAGGTATATTTCACATGTGACATACATATATCCACACACAACAGAAACATATAAATTTGAAAGATTAGATAGAACTATTTTATAAAAATAAATAAATAAATAAATAAATATATATATATATATATATATATATATATATATATATATATATATATATATATAAATATGGGATCTGGACACATGCTCGACTAGCATATGTCCGAATCACAAAACACTGAACAAACATACACGAAAGCGCTTAACATTGACAAGCGCTTCTGTATATGTGTGCCTGTTTCGTAGATCGGACTACATTGTGGGTAAGAGAAAATTCCCTTTTCCCCACTGTAGTGCGATCTCAGAATGAGAATAATAAAGTAGGGGGGTGTGGGGGGAGCAGGGGTTGAAGCCCCCCTGCAGAAACGTAGATTTTTTTTTTTTGAACTACGCATACACAGAAGTGCTTTTTGATGTTAAGTGTTTTTGTGTATGTATGTTCGATGTTTTGTGATTCGGACATATGCTAGTTGAGCATGTGTCCTAGCCCCATATATATATATCTATATATAAATATATATATATATATATATATATATATATATATATATATATATATATATATATATATATATGTATATATAAATACACACACACACACACAAATACAAAACTGTTTATGAGCTAATCTATTTTTAAGAGCAATAGTACAGTTTATAGTGAGCATTACAAGGAAAAAACTAAGCTTCTATGGGCAGGGAGTTGCTCCGCCTGTGACTTTGGGTCTCACAATAATCCTGGGTAGTCTGTTATTTCCCTGTAACAGTCCTTCCTGTCAGAGATTATTGACTGTTTGAAAGGTCCTAAGCCATCACTGCTATTTCTTATTTTTTCTTGTAATATCTAAAACAGTGAACATTTTTCATATGTTGGTTACCTGGAACTATAGATGAGTTTCCTTTTTTTCTCTTGTGCAACAGAACACTTAGAACACTCTTTTAAGATAATACTCTTTTTTCATGCAGGCGGTTATTCAGTTTTGTATAATCTTTTTCTAAATAAAAATACTTTGTGTGTGTGTGTGTTTTTTTCAATGAAACACAAATTGCTGCATTTTGGATAAGGAACTCATGTGAAAGCTGAATACTTCCTAGTGGATATTTTGGAAATCAGTCTCAAAAGCATTTTGAAGGCATATATGCTACAATTTTAATATTTGTTCAATTAGTGTGATAAAGTCCTGTGTAATAAAAGCTTATTTCATAAACACACATATATCGGTTATTTCACCCAGATTCTACTGCTTCCTTCCCTTTCAACAGAAGATGCATGCAGTGAGCATCTTTTGCACTTTAATTCTGTTTAAAGGTTTTTGCTGTTTATTTGAACGCTCATGTCTTTTATTCAGTCTTTGCATTTTGATCCATGCAGAATTAAGCTGCTAGCAATATATTGCTTGCTAAGACATTCCTTTTTTTTAGTTTTGACAGTGCTAATTTTTGGCTACAGACAAGGAAATGTACAAGTTAATGATTGGAACAATAACCTTGGACTATTCTTCTTGCTTTCGGCAAAAAATGTTGTGAATGAGCTCTGATATCCGACCATTAATCCACAACCCATTTTTCCCATTTTGGCACATGGGGTCGGGGTGCCCCTTCAGCTGTGACAATCACCTAGAGCCAAAGTTCAGATTGCTTGGTGGCTAGCCATGCCACAGTGAATGGGCTCTGATTTAACATCTTATAATACCATCAAATCTTTACCCATGATTCAGCTATTCAAAGAAAAAAGTAAATGGACCTATCCACGTTCTTAATCATCAAGGATAAGCAATTTGTTTCTTATCTGAAAGTGTAATTCAGAATTGCTTCAAAGCAGCCAAATGACATTTGAAACATCTATCAACATCTATCAAAATGTCTGCTTTGCATGCTTGTAATCTAAGTTTGAGTGTTTCTTGCTGCAGGGTATGAATAAGAAAAGAGTTTTGTAGGACAACCGAGGTAAAATGTATAGGACTTTATTATTCAGATAATAAAGAGTGACAGTAGAAGCTAGCAGTTAAGTTTTCAGGAGGTTACCCAGTTTTTGCAGAAAATTCTTATTTGAAATTGCTTTATGGTAGAAAATGCAATTACAGTACCATTTTAAAAATAACTGAAAAGAATGCCTTGTGTGCAGTTAAGCAGTTGTTGAATTTCATGATTTTGCATATGTGATAGTAATTAATGGAATAACTGGCATGCTGTGTTGTTTTGGGAAAACAGTGGCACATGCCTCTTATATGCCTAATGCCGAGAAAGAAAAGTCTTTTAAAACATAACTTTTATAAGAGGCTTGACAGTTAGGAAAATGTCCAGATCCTTCATATAAGAGACTAAGTCAAAATAATACATTTGAAATGGTGCAGTAGAATGGAATTCTTCTGAAAGGCTGATAGCATTCAGTTTTAAGAGCAATAATGCACTCAGGACGAGAGTTGCAAGGGAACAATTAATCATCCATTGGTGTGGATGTACCTTTAACGTAAATACCAAATTACTTTAATAAGCACTGTTTCAGCTCAGAAAGAAAATAAATAAATACATTCTCTAAAACACTTGGCTGTTTTGCACATTGATATGGAAACAGTCAAATGAGACATCAAATGCAACCCTTCAAGTTTCCTAAATGCTGCAGCACCCATTAAGTAGTTACCTTTTTCACAATTTGTACCCATCTGCAGTTTCATCCATAGTCTGCCACACACTTTGCACAGCTGTTGCAGAGTCCTGCCACCATATGCAAAAAGTATCTGTCACTGTCTTGAGCTTCTAACACTCCAAGTTTTTACCTACGCATACATCTGATTCCAGTATATTTCCTCTTTAAGTCTAACTCTCAGCTACCTATTGCTTTGTCTAAACTCCTTGCACTGAAACAAGTTTCCTGTCATCTGATCTGTGGAGTCTGAGTACCAGATGAACAGAACAATGCAGGCTTATTCTGAACAATATATCAGTTCAATTATCTTCTACAGTTCAAATATTTCCCCAGATCCTATTTAGATAAATATATCACCATTGGTCATGATAGGAAGTAAAAATGCAACACCCCTCTCCCCATTTCCAGCCTTGTAACACATGGAATCCTGTGGCAGTATATGAACTATCTCATGCACACTGACAGCAGACTCTTACTAATCCCAAAGGACTAATTGTGAGAGGTGTGAATACTTAACTCGACTGGAGGCATCCCTCCCTCTGTCAGCTACATGCAGTGAAATTAACACTGTCATAACTCCAACTGCACCTATGTAACATCCTCATGTTATAAACTCAAAGCTGTTTTATGCCATTGACATTAAAAAAAATCTTTACCAAAGCCTCCTAGGACTCTGAAGACTAAGCCTTAGCCTAAAGTCACAAATTTATGCCCTGCCCAAAACTCAGCATCAACAGCTAGTATGCACCATACAGCTCACTCTAGCACTAAAGGGAATACAGATACTAACAGGGATCACATAACTGACATGCAGAAGACCTTAATGCAATAAGACCAAGCTAGTTCATCCAGGGCAATTACCTAGTTATAGGAGACTCCATAGTTAGATGCAAAGGAGCTCCTCTCACCAGGCTGAGCAAAGACAGGGTAATAATTAGTTGCCTATCGGGCTCCAGGACATATAATGTCCATAATGCCCTCATGTCTCTTTACCCAGTTTACACACATGACCTGATCAGTATGTACATGGAATGAATGACCTGTGACACACTTCCTTGCATGTGAAGGACATAATGGAGCTCTCAGAATACCTGTTTGGAAAGGGAGTGAAACTAGTATTGAGCAGTATCCTATCATCACAAAGAATGATGTCCTTCAAGCCCTCATGGAAAGAGAAGGAAAATATATTGGGATCTGGTATTAATCCATGTCTTTGTAAACTAGTGGAATTATTGGCTAGGCTACAAACAATCTACTGGAGCATCAGCCTAGTATGAACCTATAAGTGATAATGTTTTAAATCTACATGTACTCATACATCAAAAACTGTCAGCTCTCACATTTGTGACCCCCCCTCTTTCATATGATTAGGACAAACCAAATGCCCAGTTTCCTGAATGCTATAGAGAACTGGACACATTACCCAAAGAAAATCTTCAATGTACTAAGTGCTGATGGAATGATCTCAGAGTCCCTGTGTTAACTGCCATAACCACATCATTCCTTATTCTGATATCCTTAATCGTAAATGTCCTGGCTGGTGTTTGATATGGAATTTCTGAATGTGTTTTCCCAGATAAGGTCTGTGTTTCAAGCAGTATCCTTATGTAGTCACCACGGCTTATACTTAGCCATGATATTACCCCTCTGATAAGACACTTCCATGGACATTTTTTGCATAGTTCCCTAACTGATTCTTTTGTATGATCATGCTGAAGATTTAACAAACCGCAGCAGTGATCAGGCCCCTTTCTGTAACCATTCTTCTTTATTGGTGTCATTCACATAGTCATCCTGATTTTCATTTTCTTGGCCATGCCTCTGAAAAATATTTAGACTAAAAAAATCATATTTTCTTTGTTTATATCATCACTGCGCTGACCCAAATATTGAATAACTTTCTGCCACCTCTAAGAAAAGCATATAAAAGCAAAGTGCATATGTGTGCGCGCGTGTACGTGTGTGTGTATGTGTGTGCATGTGCGTGTGTGTGTATGCGTGTGTGTGTGTGTGTGTGTGTGTATATATATATATATATATATATATATATATATAGAGAGAGAGAGAGAGTGATAAAGAGAATATAGAACGAGAGAGACAGAAAATGTACATTAACCAATTTCAATTAAATAAACACAAAACAAATCTAATATTGCATTCATAGCCTGCCTTAGGTTGGTCTAGAACAATAACAGAGTTACAGCCACTGGTTACTACAAATCACTATTTTTGCCTCTGACCGTTAGCCTGATTGACTACCCATGGAAGATGTCCTACGGTTAATAAAAGCCCCCGTATATCTTTTCAGTAACTGACTGAGTCTTCTCGGCCTTGTTATTTAACGCCCAGTTTGTCAGCATGCCCTAAAATTCCTAGACATCTCACTGTAGTTCAGAGATGGACAAGTATAACGAATGATTAATTGAGTGTTACCTAGTGTGCAAGAGGAAATCAGTATATAGGATCCCAGACATAGACGCCACTACTTAGACTGAGAATACAACTAGAAAAGTGGCAGGAAGTAAAGAATGAAATTAGGAGTCACGTGTATATGCAACTTTAAATTGAATGCCAGCTAAACACTCTATGATTTATTCATTTAATGTTCTTTGTCGATTGCAATTAATATCAGTCTGCGTAGTTTATTAATTGGATTATTTTTACATGCAAAAATGCTACCATTCAACCAAGTACTACTCTATGTATGGTCCAGCTCATCTGTTCAGTTTTCCATATCACAATTATTTTGAAGTCCCAGTATAGAAGAAATGTAAAAAAAAAAAAAAAACAGAGAGATGCAATAAATGATGCATGCATCTATAATACCTAGCTTAAAAAAAACAGTCCCCTGGATTCAATAAACTCCATGTAGGTTTCGCACAGAGCCTACATGGAGTGTTTTCATGTACATGATGTTGCTCATTGCGCAGCACTGCACCATGCATATTAATGAGGTGCAGTGCACGTAAGCAAGGTTTCGCAGATCGCACCAGTGTTGCTGGCCATGAAACCTCTAATATGAATGTGGATCATAACTCTAAACTTTTAGTGCAAAAAACATGGACAAAGACAAAAATAATGGGAGAACAATGGTCCCAAAATAGGGACAGGTATTAAATATTTTTAATTTATTTATTTTATTATTTTACATTTGTTTACCGGGAAAGTTCGACTAGATACATGTCCTTTTTCAGCAGAGGCCTGGGGAGAAAAGTTCCACATTGAACATACAGTAATACACTTTAATAGTACTATACTTTGCCCAAAGACATTAACAAACTATCTTAGAACAACATTTGGACAGCAGCTACAGTTAAAGGCTAACTAATGGATTAATAAGAACAGATAACACATAATGGGTTTTAAGCAACTCAACAAGCAACAGAAGATCAAACAATAAGTAGAGAGACAATATATCCTTTTACAGTTCTATGCACATAGAGAGACCGATATTACATTATGCATCTGGGTATAGTTTACAAATGAACTGAAATGTCTAGTTTAATATGATATTACCTGTACCAAGGCCTGGTATTGTGTAATGTTGGAGGCAAGAGGCATAGTAACAGAACTGACAGAAGGAGATCAGTTTAGTCAGTAGGTGAGGCACAGTCAGGGGGAAAGATTAGTATTGGGTAGGGAATGGACACAGCCATTTATTGAGTAAGTGGGTTTTTAGTGTTGTTTTAAAATGTGCCAGTGATGTGAACAATGTAATATTGTCTGGTAGTGCATTCCAGATTTTTCCTATATAATTTGACAAAAGGGAATCTCCTGCTTGATTTTTGGTAATATTAATTTTTATATGGTGTTTGTTAGTGGAGCGCAGGGTTCTGTTAGTAGCATAAGGCTGAAGTAATGTTTGTAGGGCAGGTGTTTTTTCAGATTCATTGAAGATTTTATGGGCCATGGTTAACTGGTGGTACTGAAGGAGGTGGGGGAGCTTTAGCCAGTTGAGTTCTTTGAGGGCTATACAATGGTTATGTCTAACTGGTAACGGGATTCAAGTTTTGCTAACTCTGATTTTTTTAGATTTGTAAGAATGGGAGCTGCGTACAATAGAGTGGAGATTTTAAGTGGGACTGGACAATGGTAGCTTTAGTATTTTTAGTGAAGTAGTGTTTATTCCTATGCAATATTTCAAGTTTTTTTTGTGTACTTTTTTTACTGTTAGGAAAATTTGAATATCAAATTTTAAATTGCTATCAATTTCAACTCCTAAATGTTTGGTACGTGGTAATAGTGAGATGATGTTTTTATTTTTTTTTTTATGCAATGTTGAAAATATTAGTAGGTGAGGCTAATTTAGTGGGTTGGAAAATCATAAGTTTGATTTTTTGGGGGTTTAAAATTAGTCTGGAGCTTGTAAGCCAGGTCTCTACTGCTAGAAAGGATTACTTCATTAAATTTTGAAGTTCTTGAATACAGGAAGCAGCAAGTAGCACTATCAAATCATCTGCATATTGGATGAGAGAGGCTTCTGGGGTTGCAATGAGGAGGTCATTTGTAAATACTGAGTGAAGTAGTGGTAATAAGAATGAGTCTTGAGGGACACCTATGGTCACTGGTACTAGGGGTGATAAAGTCTGGTTCCATGAGACTGCTTGCTGGCATCCAGTAAGGAAATCCTGGAACCAGACAATGGAAGACTGACAGAAATTTAGTTCAGAAAGTACATTTAGAAGTTTACTATGAGAAACCATATTAAAGGCTTTTGATAAGTCAAGGAAGCTAGAGGAAACATAATTATTGTTGTTCCTGTGACAGTTAACAATACTGGTGAAAGACATTAGAGCAGTGGATGCACTATGGAATGATCGAAAGCCGTGCTGAGTACTGGTTAGACATTTGTTAGCATGTAGGTAGTCAGTAACATGCTTGTGGATCACCCTCTCTAGTATTTTGCATAGTGGTGATAAAATTGTGATACGTCTGAACAGCCCCTTTATATAGAGGTATAACGTGTATGGTTTTCCAACTGGGAGTGACTTTAATTGCTATGGATCTAGTGAAAAGGATTGATATTGGATAGGCTATTCCATCTGCTGTTAGTTTTATGAAATTTCAGGTAAGTTTTCAACACCTGATTTTGTAGGTATTGGCTTTTTAAGTAATTCTTTGATAGTCTCTGCAGCTACAGGCTACAGGGAGAAGCTGGATTTAATATTGTAAGAGACAGTGGTAGCTGTGATAGGTGAGTGGGTTTGATTGTTGGACAGTACTAACATAGTTTCAGTAAAATAATTATTAAATTGAGTGGCAATGTTGTCAGTATTATTAGTAGTGGTGGAAGGGGGTATGCTGACTTTGCCCGGTAGAAGTATATTATTTATAGTTGTCTAGAATTTTTGCAGGATATTGAGGTATATTTCTGAGTAGTAATTTATTTTGTCCAGCTTAATTCATTGTTTTGCTTTGTTTCAAAGTTCTCAGTAGGTTTGTAATGTGGTTTGGGACTTTGTTTTGTTCCAGTTTGCCCAAGCCATGTCTCTGAATTTAAATAGTGATTGTGTTTCTTTTGTTAACCATGCGGCATAGCTTGATTTCACATGTATATTTCTGCTAGGGCCCTGAGAATTTAATATAGGCAGGAAGGCAGAGTTAAAGTAATCAATAGCTTCATGAAGGGGCAGAAGATTCAGTGGTGTCCAGTTATAGTGTTTGAATATATCTATGAGGTTGTTGGGGTTCAGTTGTTTCCTGTTCCTTATTTGTTTAAATGTAGTTTGTTTAGTTGGGTTAGCTCATTTCATAAGTAAACAGGTTGGGAAGTGGTCACTCACAATGTCTGGAAGACAGCTAGAGCAGTAGAGGGAGCTGGTCTATTTGGTAATATCCAATCTAGAGAGCAGTGTTTGTTGGATGGCTTATTTATCCTAGTGGGTGACTGAATGTGTTGAGTGAATCCATGTAGGTTGATGGAATTTGCGGAGTTTGGGGAGTTATAGTCTAAGCAGTCTACAATGAAGTCTCCCATAACAATTGTTTCTTGAGATAATTTTGTACTGCTCCAGTATAGTGTAATTTCTAATGTTTGGATATTATCCCCTGGTGGCATATAGATACCTATTATGTATATATATATCTTTGGGAATTAAGGCTTAATTTAGCAAATACTACCTCTGCATTGTTAAGGTTTAGGGTTTTTTTCATCTAAAGTCTCTATAGAGAGGTAGCTTTTAAAGAGCAGCCCCATGCCTCCCCCTCTTTTGCCAATTCTGTCTGTGCATATGACATTATATATCCTGGTGGAAAAATTTAATTGCTGGGGATGGTGGGTTTTAGCCAGGTTTTGGTGAGTAGTATAATATCAGGGGATCATAGGGAGACATTAGCATGCAGATCCTGGATTTTGTTGTTGACACTTCTTATATTAATATTTAAAAGTAAAATATCAGATTTGTCCCTCGGAGAAATAATTGTAAATTGAGGAGGTTGGGATTGAATGACATTTTGTGAGGTTGAGTTAAACGGTTTATGTGTTGGTCTAGGGTTTGGGTGAATGTTCCACTGAGAGATAACCTGAATGCTATGTTGACTAGAGTGTTCCTGAATCTGACTATATGTTTATCATAGTTCTGATAGATGTTGGGTATGTTTGGGTGAGTGAGAAGGGAGAACTGTGTAAGGTGTAGAGTTGTGTTATTGATGATGGAGCTATATATAGGGATGTTTGCTGGTCTGGGTATTGGCAGCAGCTATATGCAGTGGAGTGGGAAAGAAAGGGTTCATTTATACTGGATTGGTAAGAGGTGTTTTTAGTTGATAATGTTAGAAGAAGCAGAGTGGTTGTTACTAAGTACAGTTGGTTTATGACTATTGTAGAGGGTTGGATGGTTATTTTTTTTGTTTTTGGATGTGTTTTATTACTAGTTATTTAATTTAAGTTGACTTAGGTAGGACTTAGGGCATGACAAGTTGTTTGTAGCAGTAATTTATGTGGGAGAGGTGTAGAATAACTGAGTTAGGCTGCAATAGTTGGAGAGTTTTGATTTGATGTACTGCCAAGAGGGAGTGGCTAGTGAAGTCTAAATCTGTGGCAAGTGGGGGTGGATTGAAATGGTGGCAGGATAGGGGAGCGAAGTTAGCCCAAGTGTAGAGAGGCAAACGGAGCTGGATGAGCCCTGATGCTGACTATGCATCGATAGCGAAAGTCAGTTAAGGCGGTTTGTCCAGATCAGTACTTTAAAACTACTATAGTTTAAAGCAGATATTCAAACCAATTGCAAGAAAAGAAATCTGACTCTAGAAGATGCCTGCTTGTTTAGACCAAGGAGTGAATCTTTATTTTGGGAGCTTTGCAAAACACAGCTTTTAAGACATGAATTCTTATAAACTTAGAAAGTAGCTAGAATAAAAGGATTTGTGCTAGCATGCATGTTCTTACAAACTTAGAAAGTAGCTAGAATAAAAGGATTTGTGCTAGCATGCATGTTCTTATAAATTTAAAAAGTAGCTAGAATAAAAGGATTTGTTTAGCATGCATTTTCTGAAGGATATGAAGTATGAAACTCAAATGTATATGTCATTATTTATTGACTTAAATCTTCACTGATCTTCCAGAAAAACATAAATTTTACAAGGAACGTCCAAAAAATATGAGGCAAAAATTTGGACATTCTGAAAAAATATGGGCAGTTGAGATGCATAATATAGATTGCATTTCTATGCAAGGTTTCTGGCTGCAAATATGGATTGTATGACAGCACAGAAATTGCTTTTCCCTTTCTTGAGTTTTGTTTATTAAAATTTGTTTTGGGCACTGCCATAGATTGGAGAAATAGTTGAAATGAAGAAAAATATTTTTTGAGCCAGTGTTTGCATGATGCACTGCTAGGCACCAATGTGTTTGGCTGTGCTTAGTGGTTTACTTGAAGAGTGGCAGTGCCCAAAATGGATGAATGGACCATTCCAGTCGCAAACAGGTCCCAAACAGCAACAAATATAAACCAGATGCATTCAATGAATACTATTGGCCATCACGCAAACATGGTACGTGGCATTGCGCTGTGATTAACAGCAAGAACTTTACAATGAAAATTAAGATAGGGAATGTCATGTAGGTAATCCTGTGGCAGCAGGTGTTAATTGTAGTTGTGGAGTGCAGATTGTCCTGGGTTCTAATATAGGGTGTGCAAACTTTGTTTTCCTGTTGTGACATTGCAGATTATAGAAATGAAGTGCAATATACACAACTGTTTTCTCAACCTTCTTGTGGCAACAGTTGGAAGTGTAGGACTACCATACACATGGTCCAGGGTTCAAATATAGCATATTCCATACACTTTTAATATTGTTCCCCTTCACATTATAGTCACTCTCACTTATAACACTTGACATAGTGTAGCTGATATTAATATTTATGTGTGAGGGCTGACACACTAATATTGTGTCAGTTTCTTACTTATTTATTTATCTATGCTTTGTCCATTTATTATCAAAATTATGACTGTGGGTATACTGCATAATATGTTCATGTAAAGTATATTTCTGTTATCTGAACTGCCGTGACCTGCCCATTTAATTAACACAGTTATACAAGTGCTGTATATGAAATAACCTTAAAATTGCATTGCTTGCAACTGTTGTACATTACTTACCATCACGTAAACACATTGCCTTGCAGTGTGTACCTCTAACTACCATGTTTGCATGATGATAATTGATGAGCAATGTTTTCAAATGTTGCAAAACTAAAATGTGCACACTGTCAGTAAGGACAAGATGTACAATTGGCTTACAAGCTACAGATCCATCTCTATCTTTTCTCCCCTATCCAAAATGCTTGAAAGGTGTATACATATACAAGTGCTAAACCACCTTACCCGTAATAATCTCCTCAAATCCAACCAACACGATTTCAGACCTAGTCATAATACAACAACAGCTCTTATCTCTTTCACTGAAATAGTAAACAAAGCTAAGGACTCCAACCTACACACCTCTGTAGTACTACTGGATCTGTCAAAGGCCTTTGACACAGTCTCACACAACAAATTACTTCAGCAACTTTCAGCATTAGGCTGTACACCGTCCACCAAGCAATGGTTTATCCAATAGGCAACAGTGCATAAAGTGGCAGGGTTGCCTATCTCAATACCAGACCAACAAAACCGGAGTCCCAAAGGGGTGCTTTCTTGGACACCCCCTCTTCAATATATTCATAAATAACCTAAACACTGCCTGCCATCACAGTACACTAATCCAATAAGCTGACAATTCCACAATCATATTCTCCTCAAGCAACATGACTAACTTGCTGCAAAAAACACAGACTGCATTTACTCAATAGAATCCTGGCTAACTGACACACAATTACTGCTAAATCCTAACAAAAACAAACTTTTACTTTTTCCCCTTAAAACTAACACATCTGACTTCAAAATCTAAGCCCATAACAAAACTTAGATTGAGATTGTAGCAAGTGCAAAACTAGTGGGTATCACCACAGACAACAAATTTACATTTAACTAACACATACTTAACGCCATAAAACAAAAATCATTTCAAACTAGGAACACTCTATAAACATAAAAACTTTATGGACCCAGACACCAAAAAGCACTAGGTAATAGCCAACTGATCCTCTCTCTACTCTATGGTGTTGCCATTTTTACTAACCTACATGCCTCTCTCAAAACCAAACTCCAGTCTTATTATTATAAAACTGCTAAATGTGCCACCAGCTCTTCATACTGCACTCACCTCTGCTATGCTCTACAGGAGCTCAACTGGCTAGAATTCCACCACCATCTTGACTAACTACAACTCTCAATTGTACAAAAACTAATATATAACCTGGATAGCTGTCCAGCCCTAAAATCTACCCTCATACTTATATTCCTACCAGAAACTTCTGATCTTCAAATAGATAATTTACAGACATACACAAACACAACAAAAGAGCCAGCAAGTGTTTCTATTCTTATACCATAGATAAACTTTGGAACAACCTATCAAATAACATCATAAGTATAGAAAAGTAATTTAGATGTGTATCTGAATAGCTCTAAGGTAATTAAACCAGCAGGTCATGCTCTGAGCTTAACACAGACCTTAAGAGATTTTTATTTTTCCAAATGCTGCAAAAGATCCTCCTGTACAATAAAAAAATGGCACAGTGACTCTTGGTTCTTCTTCTTGAAATGAGATTCTCCTTTACTGTGCAATCTTTTAAGGAAGTTTAAGCTCACACTAAAAAAACTGCCTCTACAAATCCTCAACCTGCCCATGCCCATCAGATAACAGTTAATTCCCACCCTCGTTGTTTCTTTTTTTTCTCTTTCTCTCCACTCATCTCCCACCCTCCCTCTAACATTCCACCAATTTTTATCCTTCTCTGCTCATCTTTCCAAACCCTGAGCTTTACATTACAGCATCCCACAAACAGAAATTAGGTCAAGCTCTTTGAACTTCTCAATGTAACACGTCTCACTAATCCCTAATAACATACCCTACCACTAACTTTTGCTTTCTACCACTATCCTATTACCTACTTAAAGTCCTCTTTTCAAGTCACCTCTCCTCTTCAAAATATATTATCTATCTGTGCTTAATAACTATTATATAATTTGTATAAATATTTTGCAAACATTTTCTAATGTAAATAAGTGTGGACATTCTCTACCATCTAATGTGCCTCTGGCAACTATGTATATTTATATTTTGTCTTTTAATTTGATTATCTATGTTAATATGCTTTATGTCTTTAATTGACACTGTTTGGAGCTATTCTCCCTAGGCCTTCACTGAAAATGGGTTTCTGACCCATTCAGATGTTTCCAGTTACCAAATTTCAATAAATAAATAAATTAAATAAATTGTGATTGTGTGCCACACTGTGGGTGCCCACCGATGTCGGACGGAATTCCTGCTCTCCACCCTGGTTCAAAATACCCAAAGAAGATGCAGACATCAGGTACGGCAGCCAGTGGTGCAGTGAGGTGACAGTGATGATAGTCCATTGGATGAAGACTAGATTCTCACTGTCACACATTTTGAATTGTATGGGACCTTGATTTCCCCACACTCACCCCAAACATGGTGTTCCCCCACCTCTTGTGTCTTTCTTTGTCAATGTGTTTTGTCTTCTATGTCCTGTCTGTCTGCCATTTTTTCCTTACCAACCCAACTTACCTGATCCAGACATACCTACATCCATTCCCAACATTCCTTTCTTTCTGCAAAAAAAGGGCATCTGTCATTAAAAACAAACAAACAAAAAAAGACCCATACATAGCTTTCCATTTCACACATGTGCCTTCTTAACACACTTGATTCAGTGCAAGTAGCTATACATGATTGCGTTGTGGTCACCCCTCACTCTGGAGGTGACAGTCCAAATTCAGCTACTATTCTACATATATGATCATGCTTTACTGTTGAAGAAATAGATAGCTATGGTTCTTTCCTACATCCCTTCTTCACATTATTGCTCTCCTTTCCCTTTCTTTTTCACCATGCTTGCTCCCCATTTCTCTTTTCTGTCTTCCCGTTTTCTCTTCTTTAAAGCATATTTGCACAATGGTGCACATTGTTCACCAATGCAAAGCAACGGTGAATGGCAGCAATATAAGTAAATGTATTTAAAATTACCATACACACTTGTAAAATTACTACTTACACCTGCATTAGAAGTCATTAACATCTGTCTCCAACAACAATGCATTAGCAGGTGCCACAGAGTCAGTAAGGTAGATGTATTTTATACAATCAATAGTAACTCTCACAATTTACCAAGGATTTCCCTTTGTACTCTTTCATGCTTGCTCCCTATATCACCAATGTCGTATCTTCCCCATTACATTTGTATGAAGCATCATTGTGCAATCCCTAATAATGTTCTATAAGGCATTATTGCACTATAGCCATTTAGTTTTATAAAGCATTAGTGCTCAATGGTCACCATTGCGCATCATTGCTAAGCAAAACTAATACAAAAGTAGTTCAATGTATTAGCTACAGCTGTATTTGGAACCAGTACCATCTGGCCCCGGAAAGGAACATATCACTGCATTAAGTGAATTAATACCTGCAGCCACAGAGTTAGTTAAGTAGTAGATGTATGCAACAGCAGTTAAATCTGCCATTTGTTATTCTGTCTCTAAAATACACCTGTTGTAAGTAGTAGATGTATGCAACAGCAGTTAAATCTGCCATTTGTTATTCTGTCTCTAAAATACACCTGTTACTCAACTGAGTCTGTAGCACAATCAGTTAATGCAGTGATCCATTCATTTTTGGGGTCAGATGGTATTGGGTTTGAATCCAGGTGTACATACCATTTTCAAATACTTTTACATGTAAATCCAAATTCTAAAGTGTGATACTTGGTATGGCATCTCTAACACATAGTTGCTAATTAGCCTGACTCTGCGGCAGCAAATGATTATGCATTCAATGGAAAAATATGCATGTTTTTGGCCTAGATGATCTTCTTTTCTAATACAGCTTTATATAACACTTATGACTTCTTTTTGCTGTAGCTGTGTGTTAGTGTGCAATGCGCACCATCACTCAATTATGCTTTAAGGAAATGAAATAGAAAAGATAGGAAACTGTTCATCCCCCTGCTTGCTCCCCATTTCACCAAAGTGAATGATGGGCAGGAATGTGCAGGAGGAATGTAGGAAAGAACCATAGCTATCCATTTCTTCAACAGTAAAAAATATTCAGATGTGCAATATATTAACTGAATTTGCAGTGTCAGCCTCAGAGAGAGGGCTGACCACAACGCAATCATGTTGTATACCTAATGGGACTGAATCAAGTGTGTCAAGAAGGCACATGTGTGAAATGGAGAGCTATGTATGGGATGACTTATTTTTTGTGGGGACAGGTGCCCTTTTTTTTGAGAGAGAGAGAGAGAGAGAGGAATGCAGTGAAGGGACGTAGGTATGTTTAGGTCAGGTTGGTTGGGTAGTTGAGAAAACAGACAGACAAGACATACAAGACACAGGAACACTGAAGGACATAAAAGATGGGAGAGCACCATAGTTGGGATGAGGTTGGGGATATCTTGAACTCATGGATGTCAAACTGGGTAACTGGGTGACTGTGAGAATGGAGTCATCACCCACTGGACTATCATCACTGTCACCTCACTGCACAGATGGCTGCAGTATCTGACATCTGTGTCTCCTTGTGTTATTCGGTACAGTGATGGAGCGAAGTGTCTCCATCTGGAGTAGACATGCACCAACTGTGTGGTGCTCAATCCTATGCATCAACTCTGGCAGTTCATTGTGGGTGATAAAATCATCATCTCTTCCACTGCTCCTGGAAGGAACCACTGGCCTATCCTGCAGGGCAGAACTACTTGATGGGCCATGTAGTGCAGGGGAAGCAGAGGGGGTGGTACTAGGTTGCATCCCAGACATGCTGGGCCCTTGGTGCCATAGCTGGTGGAGTGGGGGCAGGTTGATCCTGTGTGGCAGGCCTACCCCACTGTACTGTGTGAAAAAACAAAAAATTAAAAATTAAAACAAAACAAAAAAAAGAGACAAGATAAGTGTTAGGGTGAGAGAAAAACAAGGGAGAACATTAACAATTTCATATGCAACATACAATGCATTGATACAATTATTTGACTCTGTTACCTTTACCTTTAAGCCTACCAACTCCTAACAGATAACATTTTTACTGTTGAGACTACTCAGTTCCTAACAGATGCACACTATGATACAGATTGCAGCAAAAAATCTGTGATATATTGCACATAGGTGTGTTCCAATTATACTGATTGCAGTTTACAGCAGGTCAGTGGTGCCACTGCTTTAGAAGTCTGACACTGCATTGCAATGCTGTTGAAAACTTAACAGCATTATATATTTGGGAAGTGTGATTTTTGAACCCACAATCTCTGACTACTCTCTAATATTGAACAGTTGTTTTGGCCTACAGACTAATGCATGTGTACTTTTCTGTTACAGTTGAGAGATGCATGCTCAATGTGATTCTATTGTACAATAAACCAAAAAAGGGTGTCTTTACTTTTAATGCTACAATAACAGTAGCGTTTGGATGCATACATACCACATGCTTCTCACATCTGTGCCACTCTAGTGCATTCAATTTTCAGTCTGTGATGGCTGCAGAAAAAGCAAAACAGAACAGAATATCATTATGAATACCGATCCTGACTATATCCAGCTCTTAACTCTTACAAGTAGTCTCTGTAAGTGATATGTACAAGTATGTGGGGTATCTCCAGCCCTACATTCTTCAATCCAATGGTTGAGGGTATCCCTCTTCCTCATCCGGAGGTCTCTGTAGTGATTCTTATATTGTTCACAAGTGTGGGGAATACCGGTAGCACTGGTCAAAGACAAGCAAGACTATTCCATGCCTCTGACTTGTAATCCAAACCACAATAGTCCCTCTGCAATAGCCTGGGCCCCATGTTCATTCACTAGGAGACCAACAAACACATTGAACTCCTTGACATCCCATCTTTGAGCACAGACTCTCAAAACCTCTCCATAAATGTCTGCCATGACTATCAGCGATCAAGACCAATGCAGAATGATATTTTTCCACCATTTGCAGGTATCTTGCTTACTAAGAGTATGCACTTTTTGGTTTTGCAACATTTGAAAATGTTGCGCATCACTTACCATCACACAAACACGTTACATGAGATAATGCACTGGCAGGCACCAAGTTTGTGTGATGGCCAATAGTATTAACTGAATGCATCCAGTTTATGTTTGTGGCTGTCCCCTACCTGGGTGGTCTATTCATCCAGTTTGTGCACTGTTGCTCTGCACGCAAACCAGATTAGCATAGTCAAACACCTTTGTGATAAATGGGGCATCACACAAACAGTGCCCCCTCCAAAAAAAACACAAGTGAGAAATAGTTGAAATGAGGAAAATCAGTCTAGGACATACAAGTAGAAATGTTCATAGACATGCAATATGTTTAAATAGGTCTGAATTTCAACTCTCACTCTAATGCACCTTCAGAAAACAGGATGGGTGCCTTATCCATCTTTGCTACACAAACAGATTTGCAGCAAAGAAATAAAATAATTTCTCACATGACCAAGTGCAATTGAATGTAAACTGATATCAAGGCATAAACTGTTATTTGCACATTTATTATATTTAAAATATTTAGATGTAGTGCACTTAATGATCACATAACCTGTTACGATTATTGCTTGCAGATGTACAACTCTGTCTTTCTTTTCTGTGCTTCTTGGTCATTAATCAGTTATCTGACTAGTACTCACAGACATGCAGTGTGTATGCCAGACTATATCATCTACCTTAAACTTGTGAGGATATTAACTGAGAATACTATGATATGCAGTTGCCATCAAATGAAGAGCCAGTTAGATGGCAAAAACAAGCACAGGATACTTTTTGGGGGGAATGGAATCAAAGGTGAGTTCCTATAAAATCACATGCAAGAGTACATCGTTCTTTTGAGGGGGACAAGCTGAGCTACTATTATGGCACAAACAAGGACATGCTGCTCTTGTTACTCTCCTTGTTTGAGCTTGTGAGGGTTGTGAAGTCAGAAACTGCAATGCGTCTCATTACTTTCTAACTTCTCTATAATGATTCCCATTACAAACATATGTGCTAAACTGAGGGCATGCAATGATCATGAGCACTTTGGAGCGGTCTGAATTTGTGAATCTTTGATGCCTGAGGCCTACTACTTACTAATCGACACATACAAGTCAAGTAACTCTCTGATGTCATATATTTTGTTAATTTCTGCACAAATCTCCCACCTTTTACTTGATTACTGTATGAAGTGATGAAATAAAAAGATATGCCATAGTATTATTATACAATACAGTGCATGTTCAGGACTTGCCTTATAAATTCAGCAGTTGCTACAGTGTTGGTTCAGGGCTGACTGATGCAATCAATACACAACCCATACATGGGGAGGTAAAGTCTCTATCACTGAGTTGAGGCCGGGAGAGGTCACAGATTACCTGCAGTATGTGCCTGTCCACCTTGTAGCACTCTACAATGTCCATGTTGTGTATGTTGTGATAAGCTAAATGCTACCTGGAAACTATTCTCCATCTTGCCTAGGCTATTGGCAGCAGCATTGCCTGCAGCCTCTAGAATATGCTAATGGATTAAAGCAGCAGCAGCTCTTAACATTCTGTCTGTGTAGACTTTCTGTGTCTGTACTCCACAATGTTTGAAATCCACAGGAAAAACCAACATGGAGTCTACATGATGCTTTTTAACTTGTTGAATAGCTCCACCGGATTGCTTGATTATCATGCAATTCAGCTGCTTATTCTGTAATTAGCATCTCTGAAACACAGGCAAAGCCAGATTCACTCCATTAATAACCTACTCCATTATAAAATGGCTGATATGTAGCTAGCCAAACTGATGGCGATGACTCTTGTTACCTGTTTGCAGGACTTCACAGAAGCATATTGTCCACAAGATACCTTTACAGATGAGTACTGACCTCCAGCATGTATGCTCCCATTTTCTTACCTACATAATGCACATGCTGGAATATATTTATGAATAATGTGAAGCAAAGGCTCTTGCACTTTTATCTGTATGCATTAGTTAAATTGTACAGATAGTATGCCCTTGTTTGTCAAGCCATTTCATAAGTACATATGATTGACAGTACATGAAAATAGAATGCAGTGTAATAAATATGTAGAAATATTTCAGGGAGTGGTCATATGAAAGCACTTTTAGCATTACAAAGATGGTTTATTAGCAAAATGATTAACTTGCCTGATCTTTTGTGGGTAGGGAGAGAAAGGAACGCTAATGTTATGTCACAAACTGGAATGGACTGTTCTTTTGAGGGGTGCACAGTTGAGTCACTGCTATGGCACAAACAAGGATATGTTGCTCCTGCTAGTCTCTGTTTTGTATCCTGCCTGCTGTTAGTATTTTTAACATCTATAGACTGATTTATGTTTTTTCCAGTGGGAAATACTGACTGGCTACCTTTGCTGTTTTATCTGGAAACAATTACTTTATAGTTATGTGATACTTATGTGCATTATCATTCTGTTGTCTTTTAGGGCACAAACAATGACAGTGAGGTTGAGACCTAGATTAAGCGATACAGAGAACAACATCATTATTTACTGTCTCTGCCAACATGAGGCATTTCTGCTGGGAAGGGGTCAGCACAGTATGGCACACAGGCTACAATTATGGCAACAGATTGCTGAGAACACAAATTTGGTGGGTGGCCACAACCAAACCTATGTACAGGTGTGCCACAGGTCTACTGACAAGATTACCACTGCATGAAGGTGAGCAGCTGCAGTTGTCTGAGACCAAAAGGTAACAGGAGGACGGCCTGCTATAGAACAACCTCTTACCCCCAATGAAGAGTTTCTGGTGAATATCCTCCATCATGAGAGTTCACAGCAGAATGGATCACAGTGGAGAATATCCTCCATCATGAGAGGTCACAACAGAATGGATCACAGTGATGAATATCCTCCATCATGAGAGGTCATAGCAGAATGGATCACAGTGGAGAATATCCTCCATCATGAGAGGTCACAACATAATGGATCACAGTGGCGAATATCCTCCATCATGAGAGGTCACAGCAGAATGGATCACAGTGATGAATATCCTCCATCATGAGAGGTCACAACAGAATGGATCACAGTGGCGAATATCCTCCATCATGAGAGGTCACAGCAGAATGGATCACAGTGATGAATATCCTCCATCATGAGAGGTCGCAGCAGAATGGATCACAGTATGTCCTTGACGTGGGTGCCACTCCTCATTCCAAGTGGAGATTCCAGGTAGGCTCTGTTACACGACCAGTTGAATACTGCTGTATAGTAAACGAATTGACATAAATGTTACTTCTGTGTCACATGTCTTTTTTGGGGGCGGTATGAAGATTGCTACATTTATCAGCTTAGTTTGGAGTTGTCAGTCACATTCTTGTTAGAAGCAGAGTTAATGCAGATATAGAGGAGTACATGTATTATACCCTGCCTTACTGTTAAATGTGATGATGTTACCCTTATCTCTTGATTAACATCTTTAAGGACCATCAGGAATCCAGCAAGATATGCCTCCTACATATGGTAAGCCAAATAATTTTATTTCAGTACTGCAGATCAATTTAAAGAAATGTCACGATGTATCATTTTAGGTCTGTTGTGTGTATTGCAGTACTGTCTGTAATAGTGGCAGAACTGTTAGTTGCTTAGCATATATTGCATCATAGTGGTGCAAGTATTTATGTATGCCTGTGTTTCTTCCTTTTTATCACAGGTGATCATAACAATGGAAGTGTGAGCCCAGTGCCTCCTAATGCCAGTGTTCCAGCAGACACTGATGATGATGGTGGCCCAACTGAGGCACAACCAGGGGGTGCAGAGCTGAATCTATCACAGAGGTTGACATCCAGCCAGCCCCTAACTTTTCCACAAAGACAGTAGGCCAACACTTACCCAGTCCATTGAGCCCACAGATAGTGGACAGGTGGAGGACGCGGACATTGAAAAGAGAAGTGTGGCTACTGAGGCTTCAGTGCCTTTAGACTCTGGTTGTAGCCAAAGTGTGGGAGAGGTATCATGCAACAATTTTGATAGGGGTGGTCAGAGGAGCCTGCTATCCCTCCTCCACCTGGTGCACCTGTCTCTTCCCATGTCACTCAACATATGTTTTGGCCATCATGGAGGCACAAGCATGTTCAGAAAGGCACTCCAGACATATGCTCAAGGTTGTAAATGTGGCACGGGCTGACATGCAAGACTACCTCTACCATGTTGCCGATGCAATGGATCGGATGTATGACATGCTGGAATGAGCAGTGTCTGTGAAGGAATATCTGCTGGCAGGGTAACACCATCCTTATGGGTGTAGGTCAGCTACAATGTCTGCCGAGAGCCAACATGGCCATGCCCGATCATGGTCCTATAGTGGCAGTACTTCCACTGTTTCATTGTGAATGTGTTGCCACACCCAGATATGGCAGGCCATAGGGTCATGGTCCTAGGTGTTCCCATGAAGGGAACATGCCCATGCAGGCATCAGTCACATTCAGGTAGCAGCACTGAATCTAACCTTGGGCATGGAGGTGCCCATGCAACTCCTGACACAGCCAGTTCTCATGTTCGGGGGTGACAACGATGAACTGCTAACTCTACCATCCATGGCTCACACCTGTCACATACCAAGAAGTACAGTTAGCACTGAACTTGGCTGTGTTCATGCAGACTCTTATACACCCCTTTCCCATGGAAGATGCCTACAGGCACACACACAAAAGTTATATGGTTCAGCCTGCCTGTTTCCCTTTCTTACTTACACAAACCCACTGATTTTTTGTGTTAGCCTAGGCCTCCTGCCCCCCCCCCCCACACACACACACAAAACACCCTCTGCAAGCGATGATAACTGTGCCATATCTGTGTTTTCTCTCTTTTGGATTCAGGGATACAAAAGCTTTGCATCTGATACACAAGGTGCACAGCTACATTAGGTGATAGCTAAGAGAAAAGCAGTCTTCCAGGAGAGATATCTTAGTTCTACTGAAGCAGCAGGTTTGAAGGGTGGTAAGTTTTTCCAAAACATAATTCAGGTTGGGTGACCTTCTGGGAGGTTTGATATTAGAAGCCCCTCTGAGGAATTGTTTTAGGAAAAGATGGGAGAACAGCAGCTGTTCTGTATCAAAATGAGTTGAAATGGCTGAGGCATGGATTTTAATAGAGGAGGACAAGCCACTATTAAGTTGCTCTGCTAGGTAGTCCTGGATAAGAGGGATGGAAGGTTGTGAGGTGTTGCCCCCTCTGAACTGGCTCCAGGAGCGGAATCCTTTCTATTTTCATGCATAAGAATTTTGGGTGCTGGGCCTTCTGGCCTCTATGATAATGTCTAGGAACTGTTTACTTAACAAGTGCCCCTTGTTTGTCTTTAGAGTATTAGCTATGCTGATAGTTTGAGAGTCTGTAAGCCTGTGTGCAGCATCCTCCCCCACCTGAGTTAAGAGATTTGAGATCAGGTGAAGCTGTCTGGGAAGCTGTAAGGTTAGGCTGCACAGTAAGGGGTAGCGATGTTGTCTAGGAGAATCTGGAGCAATGGGGATGGCCTTTGGTCTCTCCTCCCTTATTTTGATCTGTACCTTGGGAATAAGAGGCAGAGGAGAGAATGCATACACAAACAGGGTGCTCCAGGGGAAAGTCAAGGCATCCACCTTCCATGCTAGGTGGTAATACTCCCTGGTACAGAATTTTTTCAGCTGACGGCTGAGATGCAAAGCAAAGAGATCCACCTCCAGAGTCCCCCATGCCTGAGTGATTTGTAAAAAGATTTTTATGTGGAACTGCCATTCATGGGGGGCCAGTAAGTTTCTGAATAAGAGGTCTGCCAGGGTGTTGTTGATCCCTGGTAAGTATTGGGCTATCAGGTGTAGTCCCATGGAAGAGGTGGCCAGCCAGATGTTCATGGCTAGCCTGCACAGAGGGTAAGATTGGGTCCCCTCCCTGTTTGTTGATGCACCACATTACTGTGGTGTTGCTGTTTTGATAAGGAGAACCCCTGGCTTAAGATGTGGTTTGAAGGATGTCAGAGCCTTCTGTACTGCCATCATTTCTTTCTGGTTGATGTGTAAGGGAAGATTCTGGACATCCCAAAGACCTTGGGTGCACCTGCCTTCTAGGTGAGCACAACAAGCTATGCCTGTGGCATCGGTGGTAATGGTCTGCCCGGTTGGGTGGAGGCGAAGGAAAGACCCTTGTTCTGGGTACAGGCCCCTGCCCACCAGAGAAACTCAGCCCTTATACAGGGGATCAGAGGTAGAGAGGTCTCTAGAGGTTGTGAGTGCTGACACCAAAGGTTGTTTAGGTACCACTGAAGTTTTCTCATGTGAAGCCTGGCCAGAGGAATTAGAAGGATGCAAGATACTATGTACCCCAAGGCTTGCAGGAACTTCCTCACAGTGAGGTGACTTATGGAAGCCAGCTGGGTAAAGTAGAGAGGCAGGAAACTCTGCTTTTCTGGGGATTGGAAGGCCATTTGGAATGCTGTGTCCAGCAGTGCTCCCCAAAAAATGATCTTCCTGGAGGATGTTTGGCTTGATTTTTTTCATTGATGGTGTACCCTAAGAAGGTTAGGAGGGTTTTGACAAAGAGGAGGACTTTGAAGAGCTTTTCTTTGCAATCTGCCTGAATGAGGCAGTCATCCAAATAAGAGTAAATTTGTATATTTTTCTGCCTGCAAAAGGCTATGGCCGGGGCTAAGCATTTGGTGAATACCCTGGGAGCAGTAGATAAGCCAAAGGGTACAGGAGAGAACTGAAAATGTTGTGAGTCTGCTCTGAAGTGAAGGAATTTCCTGCAGGATTCCCTTATGGTGATGTGGAGGTAGGCATCTTTTAGATCTAGGATAACTAACCATGCATTTTTGTCAGCATAGGCAGCAGCTGCTACAAAGTAAGCCTTTTGAATTTGGGGATCACCAGGAAAGTGTTCAGAATGGATAAATCCAGGATGAGGTGCCAAGTGCCCTCTTTTCTGGAAACAAGGAATCGTCTGGAATAAAAGCCTTTGCCTGTTTGATCTGAGGAGACAGGTTCTACTGCCCCTTGGGATATGAGAGTTTGGACTTGTTTCAGTGCCTCTGCCCATTGATTTGAAGCTAAGTCTGGGTACCGTCTTGGAACTGAGAGTTTGTTGAAGAAGAATTTGTATCCCTGAAAAATTATCTTTAAGACCCATTGGTCCTTTGTTACAGAAAGCCAATTTTCTTTGCCAATGAAGAGCCTTCCTCCTAGTTTTTGGTGAGTGAAAAGAGGGCAGAGAGGGGAGAAGGAGTCATTGAGAGTTTTTGCCATAGAAGGATGGCTTAGAACTCCCTGCCTTTGGAGTGGAAGAGGACCACTGTTTGGTTCTCTGCTGTCCTTGGGATAGGAGTCTGGGTGGTCTGCCCTGCGAGGCTTACCTTGCCCCTGTCTGCTAGGTACAGGAAAGGACCAGTGTTTTGAGGGAAAATTCCTGCTGAACCTAGGAGGTTGCACCTGAAGGAAATATTTTACTGTCTGCATAGATTTTGCTTTGTCTTCCATCTTTTTAAGCACTTCTTCTGCTTTTACTCCAAACAAGTGGTCCTTATCCAAGGGTGCATCAAGTAATTTAGATTTGACATGATCAGGGAGAGGTTGTTCCTTCAACCATGCATGTCTCCTAATGACAGATCCTGAAACGGCTGCCCTGCTTGAGGCTTGTAGGGCATCAAATCCACAGTGTAATGAGTGTTTAGCCACTTGACAAGAAGAGTGCAGTAAATCTGCTAACTCTTACGAATTGGCACAGTCAGGAAAGGTTGAAATCTTTTGTTTTAATAGTTCCAAAGTGTGTTGTTGATATTTTAACTTGTGGAACTGACAGTTGAGTGCTCTGACAGCTGAAGTTGCAGAGGTGTATACTTTTTTACCCCATCTGTCCAGAGCTCTGGAGTCCTTGTCAGAAGGAATAGGATTCTTTGCAGAACTCTTCTTAGCTCTTTTTGTTCCCTGTGTAATGACTTCCAGATCTGCAGCAGGATATCTGTACAGGTATTCGTGAGAATCCAGTACTCTGTAATACCTGTCAGGTTTTCTGGGGGCAGGTGGGAGGGCATCAGGAGTTAAGCTGGATTCATGGAAGACATCAACCACCTATAAGATTGGAGGAATGGCCAAGGGTCTATGCTGGGGCAGGTCTAGAAACTTAGTCTTTTCTTAGACTGAGGGAATTCCTGGGATTCCAAGTGTAAATGTTCCCTGAGGGTGTGAAGGGTTTCCCCACAAGAAAGATCATCTGGTGGGGAGGCACAAGGAATGGATTCCTCTGCACCTGAAGCCTCATAAGCAGTCAGAGGTTGTTGTTCCTCTTTAAAACTCCAAATAATCAGACTCCTCAGAATCCTGTTCTGTCAGTACTTCAGGAGAAAGGTCTCTTTTCCTTTTAGAAGATGTGGCCTGACTACCCCTGATAAGGGTGACAAGATCCTCTGCCATTTTAAGCATTTGAGCTTGGGGTGGTGGAGCAGGAGTAAAAGGGTGGCTAGAGGTAGTTTTCCTCTAGGACTAAGAGTATGCATCAGTCTGAGAGAAACTGTAGTTGGAGGAGAAGACGTTTTTTGTCAAGATTCAGTTGTGTGAAAAACCTCCTCGGAAACCGGTACTTGCGTTGTGGCTCCAGACCTAACTGGGGCAGAGACAACCAAAGGCTTGGAAGACAAAGAAGATTTCTGTGGCATACCAAACTAAGAAAGGGTCTCAGTAGAGGCCTGCGAAGTTACCAAACCGGGCATCAGGGGCTGCGAAGGCGTCTCACTGAATTCTGGAGAACTGACGATTGCTTAGTAGTAGAGTTGTCGGAAGTCTTAACCTTGTGTGGTCTGTCTCTATCTTTATCCTTATGTTTTTTCAGAATGTATATGAATTGTTGTCTGAATGACACCATTTTGAAATGCGAAGAAGGATAATGAAAATACCTGGCTACAATAAGAGCTCTACGACGAATGGTTCTCATATTAAAGAGCGCACAAAACAGGCAACGGGGGATGTTGTGGTCTGGGCCTAAACAAGTGACGCAGTACGAATGGAAGTCTTGGAGTGGTATTTGCTTTCCACAGGTGAGACAATTGTTAATTTTTTTGGATATCAGTTAGTGCAAGAAAAAAGGATCCCCAATGGGGTACTTAGCTTTAGAAGTTTTCAGCTGTAATTCAAACTCTGGTAGCAACCGACTGGCACACTTGTGAACTGCTTCTGCTACATGGCAAGAAAGACTGATGTAATGGTGTCAGCTGCCTTCCTTTACAGCACTGATGACTTGATGTCAGATAGGAAGTGACAGCAGTGGATGCAGAAAAACATTGACTCTGGTATTCGGGCCGGCCAAGGGCTACAGCAGGGATAACCCACAGGTGATGACTGCAACAGTGAAACACAAAGAACTTCTGCAATATGTCTCATTACTTTTTAACTTTTCTCTTTAATGATTTTCCATTACAAATGTAGGGTAGACATCATAAGTCTCGCCATCACATTCAGATCTCAGGATTGTAAGACAAATCTCATCATAACAGTAATACAGTGTAATGCACTCTTTTACATGTTTCTTACTCCTCACTAGACATGTGTAGGAGATGGACAGAAAACAGGGCTTTCTCATTAAGATAACACAGGACCTACAAACTATCCCATGGTGTATGCGTACAGATTAAAAGACATGTCATTGTAATCTGTCTGTTATCGGATGAGGTGACATCTGCCTGGCCTCCAGCCAGTGTCTAATTATGCCCTAGTGGGATGACTGCATATGCAATAATCTGATACAGCCAATGACATCAGCATTGTCTGTTGAGCATATGGTAATAGCAGCATCCCACATGCTGGCGTAAAATGCTCTCTGCAGTGTCAAGTAACAGCTCTCATACACACACACACACACACACACACACACACACACACACACACACACACACATGCACAGACACACATGCAAACACACACACACACACACACACACACACACACACACACAAGCATGCATACAGACACACACACACAATTGACTGCAGTGAGAACAGAACCCCTACCCAACTACAGAAGATAGTACTTTACACTAGTGCCACAGCACAAGTTTTACTTCTACATGGCTCTACATCCACTTATAGTGGATGACATCAGCAGGCCATATGGAAGACAAGAGTTTGGGAGGGCTGCATGAAATGGATGAGTAGGTTTGTGCAAGTATCAAAATACTGGCAAGCCATGCCATCGGAGAAGTAATTGTAGGATAGCACATGCAATCTGCTGACTAGAAACACACATACACACTAAGCTGACTGCAGTGAAAACAGAACCCATACCTATCTAAGTGCACAGATTACAAATCACAGTACATTATATAAGCACCACAGCACAAGTCTAACTTTTACATGGCTGCAGGTCAACTTGGAAGACATCAGCAGTGCACGTTGGAGAGAAAAAGTGGGGAGACCTGCGTGAAATGGATCTGTAGACAGATGTAAGTATCAAAATACTGTCAATTTATGGGACTGGAGCAGTAACTGTAGGATTTACACTTGTTCTTCTGAGTAGACACACACACACACACACACACACACACACACACACACACACAGACACACACACACACACACACACACACACACACACACGACTGCAGTGAGAACAGAACCCCTGCCTATCTAAGTAGACAAATTACAGAACTCAGTACTTTATGCAAGTGCCAAAGCACAAGTCTGATTTATACAAGACTGTAGGTGAACTTATAGTAGATGACATCAGCAGGCCATGTGTGGGACAACAGGTTTGGAGGCATGCATAGACACACAGAGGCATACATTCATATGATGGCAGCAGCCTAACAGCACTAGGGTGTATAGAAGCCTAGGTATGTAAAAACACAAGTACCCTTACTGAGCATAGTTCAATGTTTGAGTTTAGCAGAGCAAAATGTGAGGACCACCAACTGGCCCTGTCCCTGAGGGAGCACACATTATATATGTTACACTTTGTAGTGTGTTTGATATATGTGTGCAAAAAAATACTGAGACCTCAGGGTTGTATTGCTTGGTGGTGGTGATGGTGGGGCAACACATGGATGTATTGTAAATATATGACATATAGTTAGATCATGCCGTTAGTTTGCAATGTTTCCTCATGTAGTTTTATATCATACAAAAGAAATGAACAATAAAAACCAAAAATACAGCATGATATATTCAGTTACATAGCACAGTGAGCAGCAGATTTGTGCAATTGTTAACAAAGTGTACATACATGGGGGTTGCACCTGTTTGTTTGTAGGTAAGCAGTGTACAAACATGAGCTGCAATGATAATGTCTGACAAGCAGATTCCAACAGTGGCAAGCAACTGCATGTATATGCACTTGTGAATGTGTTTTTTGCAAAAGTTAAAGCCATGTCAGTCCAGATAGCAGGAATACATTTACAGGGCTATAGTACACAGTATACCCACAGTCATTCATGTGATGATAAATGTGATAATATATACATTACTCCACTAGTAAAAAATACTGTATGGACTATGCTGTATTCAAACCCAGGAGCATGTGTATGGCAGTCCTGTACTTACACTTGTTGCCACAAGAATGTTAAGAAAATAGTTGCTTGTGTTGCACTTCATTGCTGTAAACTGCAATGTCACAGCAATAAACCAAAGGCTGCACAATCTGTACTAAAACCCAGTACCATTTGCATTCCAGGCAAGGTTTTCATAATGGCCAAGGGCATTCATTGAAAGTATCTGGTTTCTATTTTTGGCTGTCTGCTTCGTAGTTCATCTGCCATGCTTCGTGCAACCCAGATATACACAGCCAATCCTGAAATGTATTTGTTCCCAGCTTCTACTGTCTGTGCTATGTGGTGCATCATGCAAAAAAGTGCAATTAAAAATGAGAGAAATATTAAACAAACCTTAATAATGGACACATATATGTAAAATAAGTGTCTGTTGTCACATGTTAAGGCACTTTCTGTAAAAAAACACCACTATTTACTTGATTACTGCACCAAGTTAAGAAATACAAGGATCATATGAAGTTAGAAGGTTATTCGCCCTGAGGCCCCTATAAGCCTAGCCAAGAGTTTAGCCCACATTTAGAAAAGTCAGCCCCCAACGCTCCTGTTCAGCAGAGACACAGGTGGAATCCCAGGGGTATATTTTCTGTTTCCCATCCAGTTATCCAGATTGCGCTTAAAAATGGGTAATGAGGTACTCTGCTTGATGTGGAGAGGGAGTCCATTCCACAGATGGGGGAGTCTCTATGACATAAATCTGTCCTATCAAGTCCTATTGATGTCACAGATCCAGCTGAGATTGAGCATGCAGGTTACTCGAGTGGAGCTTGACTTGCGGATATGCAGCATTCCCATCAAGGTGGGGTCCAAGATTGTCTTGTATGCCAGACAGAGGTCGCCTCTGAGGAGTCTACATAAAACTGAGTAGAGAGATAGGGCATTTAGCCTATCTGTGTATGGTAGATGTTTGAGGTCCCGGATTCTCCTGGTGAGGAATCTCTGTGGTCTCTCCAGCTCCTACATGTGCTTTGCAAGGTACATACCAAAAGGCCATTGCACTCAATAATGGGCCTTATAAGGGAAGAATACAGGGATATTATGACCTCCTAGTCCCTGGATGAGATACTCTTACTTATGAGGTGAGCCATGTAGAAAGCTTACCATAGAACAGAAGCAACATGGTGGTCAAAAGTCAGATTGCTACCAACCTGGGTGCCCAAATCCCTCATGACTGATTGCATGCTTAGGATGTTGTTATTAATGTGATAATTTGTGGGGATGTCACTCACCCCAAAAGGGATGATGATGAATTTTTTTGGTATTCGGCTTGAGGCCATGTTTCTGGCACCAGTCATTTGGGTGAGACCCTCCTGGAGAATGTCCACATCACTAGGCGAATTGAAGACAGCACCCAGCTTGCAGTCATCTGCAAACAGGGTCAGCCATAGCCCACTGGTTTTGGCCTCACCTTAGAAAAGTATATCCCAAATAACAGAGGCCCCAAGACTGAACCCTGGAGTATGCTGCTCATTACGGGTCTACTACTTGAAGTGGCTTCCCCTATTTTGACTAGGTGGGTTCTACCAGTGTGCCAGTTTGCTACCTATCTGGTAACATATGGATTGATAGCTAGTTGAGAGAATTTATCTATTATGCCCAAGTCATGAATAATGTTGAAGGCTTTGGCCATGTCAAGGTAGGTGGTGTGTACCGCCTTTCCCTCATCCATGGCTTTGGTGACTGTCTCAAAGAGGTCGACCAAATATAACAGGCATGAACTCCTCTTCATGAAGCCAAACTGTGTAGTATTTAGTGTTTGGATATTGTCAAAGTCCTTGTTAATGAGGTCCATGATAATCTGTTCCAAGGTTTGGCAGATCAGGCTAGTTAGGCTGATGAGTAATTATTTCCCGGATTGATGGGTGCTCCACCTTTTTGCAAATGTCAAGGAAGTTATCTGGTACCATGGAGGCTGTATTTTTTTTTGCCTTTGAGACAGCAGTGATAACCTGTTCCCTAGATATAAGGGAAGGGGGCTGGTACTGGGGATACCCTGATTTACTGATGGGGAGGACAGAGAGGTGAAGTTTTTGCTGAATCTGTCAGCCAGCAAGTTTGCTATATCTACAGCATTTGTATATGTGGTGTCCTGGACCACCAGTTTTGAGCAGATCTGTGTGATACCTTTGAGATTGTGGGCATATGTGAAGGTCTTATGATTGTCTCTAATAGATGTGCCCAATTTGGACTCATAGTTTGCTTTGGAGGATTTCACTAGTTCTCTTATTTGCTTGTTCAGGCTAAGGAGAAATTGCTTCTAATTGGGCACCTGTTCCTTCTTGGTCATGGACAGAATTTTTTTTCCTTTTGTTAGAGTTTTTATTGCAGATATCCACCAGACAGGTTTACTGTTCCTTGCGTAGGATGATTTAGCCCTGTTGGGTATTCCTGATTCCATGCATCTATATAAATACTTGTATAATGCTTTGGTGTACTTTTGGGTATTGCTGCCAGCTCCTACAGAGGTGGAGGGGGCTGTGAAGCTGTTTATACCATCCCTCAGGAGACTGTAATAAGATTTGGAGATTTATTTTTGTTTGACCCTAGATAGAGGGGGGTGGGGGAGATGGCAACTTCAAAAGTGACCGTTTTATGGTCAGATCTTACCAGGGAGGAAGATTCTGTAGGGAGGCTGCAGTGGTTACTCATGTTGGTTAATATCAAGTCCAAGATATTATCACCTCTTGTGAGGGTGTCAACTAGCTGTTCCAAGGTGTTTGCATTGACAAAATTGAGGAATCTCTGGGCATTTGTGTTCTGGCCTGAGCAGTTCTTCCAATCTATGTTTGGGTAGTTAAAGTCACCCAGGATCAGGGTAAAGGATTGAATCTTGATAGATTCAAAGAGGTCCAGATAGGTAGATTGGGCATCTTGAGTCAGATTTTGGGACTGGTAACTAGCTATGATTTGAATATGGGGTCTTGTCAATGATTAACTGCACATGGAGTGTCTCCTGTGCATCAAACTGTTTGACCAGCCTGGAGGTGTGTATGTCTTTAATATATATTGAAACTCCATCTCCTTTGGGTTTACTGCGCACAGTTTTGGGTCTGAATGTATGATAGGATGAGTAACCAGGTAAGGCTCGGGTGCTTTCCGCAGTTTTGACCAGGTTTATGTGACTGTGCAGATGTTAGCATCTTCCAGGGTTAGGAATACTTGCAATGAGTGCAGTTTCATGTTTAGACTTCTAGTGTTTAGCAGCATGACCTTTAATTTGTGTTTTGTTGAAATTTTTATGTTGGTAGTTTTAACCTCATCAATTTTCCTAAAAAATGGCTCTATAGGGGAGGCAAGAGCCTTTGCCAGAAGCCTGAAGCCCAAGTGAGACAGATGCAGGCCATCTCTGGCAAAGCATCATGGTCTGTCAATCGTATCTTCCCAGGCTGTTAGGTACTGGATCCCCCTGGAATGACACCAGAAACTAAGCCAATTGTTAAAGGCAATCATTTTCTGTTTGTATTGAGTACTGTACTGAGGATATGCTATAACATTACTAAAGATTGCATTCTAGGTTCAGGACTTGCATTGCAAGTGCAGCAGTTGACACAATTTTATTTCAGGGCTAAAATTTATTTGTCTCTACTCCCATGGTATTGAAGTATTTGGGAAAAAACAGAATGGAGGCTACATGGATTCTTTTTAGCTTGTTGAAGAGCTCCACTCTACTGAAAATCACCTGCTTATGCTGTAATTAGCAGCTATGAAAAATGTCTGCTGCTTAACTGAATATATAAACTCTGTTAGTGCTCATTAGTGCTCGATGTGCACCTCAGCGCCACTGCATACACCTATGCTTAAATAAGGTAAACACAGATAATCTTCTTATTACTTTCCTCCATTCCCATGATATCATGCAAACATGCAGCTAAAAAAGTGAAGGATAGGGGCGGAGCCTACATGTGCAACTGAGAGCAGTGAATTTTGAGAGCTCCATAAACTAGTATAATAATGTAGGAAAATTTTATTATTTTCAAATTTAAAACTTCAGAAATCTAGAGATAAACTACTAAACTACATAAATATCAATTTTGGTGGAAATATACAACATTTTTCCTGTCAAGTAACTTGGAGATATATTCAGTCACTAAATATGAACAACTCAAGGAATTCTCATCCAGATGCTGATTTGAAAAAAGAACTGCAATTGATGACATCTACCTTACAGGAATTATCTTTGAAGATGTATGGCTTTAAAAATGTCTTGGAAAATCTCAAATTAAATTCTCAGAAACAGATTGATACTTTTAAGGAACTATTACAGCAACACCATACAAATATAACAAATACAGAGACTTATCTAAATGACATTGAAGGGAGACTCAAAGAGGAAGAATTCCAAAAAGAATTTCTGCTTAAACAGAACACATGGCTGTTAAACAAAATAGATGACTTAGAAAACAGGGAAAGGAGAAACAACATAAGGATCTTTGGTCTGCCTAAAAACACAGAAGGAGAAGACATTATTTCATTCTTAACAACCTGCATTCCTGAAATTTTAGACTTGAAAGAGGGACTTTCATTTGGAATTGAAAGGGCACATAGAGCACTGAGGAATTTTGCTTCTAACTCAACAAATACTCCACCTAGATCCATAGTTATAACATTTCTTTCATTTCTGGACAAGGAACTAATATTAAATTTTTTTTGGAGAAAATCACCTTTAAAATACAATCAAAGCCTGATAAGGTCTGACAGTGATTATTCTTCCAGAATACTAGAACAAAGGAAAAAGGTCTGGCCAATAATAAAACTGCTGAAACAAAACAACATTAAAGCACAGCTGGCCTTTCCAGCAAAGATAAAAATACTTTTTACCAATGAGATGAGAACCTTTAATGACTTAGAAGAAGCTACTTTATTCATCAATAATAACGTAGTGTCTATCCCAGAAGAAATGGAATGGATGGCCCCTACTCTTAAAAGAATAAAAGAAACAAATTCTTGGACTGATGCTAGAAAGAAGAAAGAAAAAACTGATTCCAAGATAGCTGTCCCAAAAAATAACTCCTACAACCACATCTCTCAAAGTATCAACTGATATGGTGCATCACCTGTCATCTGTTCTTATTAAAAAAAAAGGAGGGTTTCTTAAACAACTGAGAAACATTAATGATTTATTCAGAATGGTCAAAGAGTCCAATAATTCTTCACAAACAAAGGTAGGTCAGAATGAGTTACTATTTACATTATACATAACCAAGCAAAGCAACATATAATACAAACATAGACATTTCTATTCCTATGTTTGAACTCAGTGAATACTTATCTTGTTCATTTTTCATTGATTTACTTATAATAATTTAAGTAATTAATTAACTAATTCAAGAAGGTACCATTCATCACAGTTCAGACTCAAATGTAACAAATTAACATCATATATAATAGCAGTGGCATTAGAGTGTTTTGAAAAAAAAAATGCTGTCATGGAGACTAATGCCTTCTTCAGTTAAAGTATGATTTATAAATGTCATGTATATCCTGGTTAAATAATAGTAGCACGCTCTTAGTACAAATGTCATCATTATTCTGTCTAAATATAGTTAATATAAATTATGGGAGGTATCACAGCTATGAGTGCTGTTATCAGTCCTGATATGGTGTGTGTGGATGCAGCCGTGTCTGGCAGCTAGTACAGATGCCATTATTATTCTGTCTAAACATAGTTAATATCACTTATGGCAGGTATCACAGCATTGAGTGCTGTTTGATCAATCTGATATGGTGTTGTATGTTGCCATTTTCATCTCCAGGAAGCTGTGGGTTGTGGCTTATGATTGAGGTTTACTGTTGCTTGCGTTTTAGGAAGAGATATTTGGTGTTTTAGCCTGGATCCAGGGGAGGGGGGGGGGTAGATAAAACTGTGATTTGGGATATTTTGGCAGAGAATTGTTTGTTTATACATCTGCTGAGTGAGAGGTGGGAAGACTGAAAGAATGTGTTATCTCTTGTTGTGGCGGCTTGTTGGAAGTTTTTTTTTTTTTTTTTATCGCTTTGCTCTCCATTCTTTTCCTGACTGCTGCCTCACTGAAAGGGAGGGAATTTAGGTTTGAAGTTGCACAGTGAAGTGAAGCTTTGCTTCAGGTGCATTGCAAGCCTCTGGTATGCAGTACACAGACACACTAATAGAAGCAGACACTTTCAGGTTGCTATGGTAACAGAGAAAGAGTGATGATAATGCTTATAGGTTCTGAGGAGTCTCCGAGATGATTCTCAGCAATGAAGTTTTTGGTTTAAAAAAAATATGTGTATATATGTACATATATATATATATATATATATATATATATATATATAAAATAAAGGGGCTGTTTTAAACCACATGTACACATACTGATGGTCTCCCAACACTTTGTTTAGCTCAAGTTGATTCTTTATAAAAAACAAATGATAAGCGCAATTTTATATTTAAAATTATTTGGTCCAAACACATTAAGGGCTTACATAAGAGTTGAAGTCTGAGTTATTGTGAAAGACTAAGAGCACTTGGTCTTGTGTAGTACCCTTTGCAGTGGTCTGAGAGGTGAGCATGCCTGGACATTTTGGGCATATGGAGACAGCTGATTCTAGGGGTGTTTGGTTTGCTGGGAAGTGCTAGAGAGTCATCAGATTTCCTTTGTGGAAATATCTATGGGAAAGGAAGATGTGTTGAGTAGTTCACTGGCATAGTGGCCACTGTATGGAACAGGCTGGTAAAATGGAACAGGATAAATATTGGTTTTGATATTTTAAGAACATCCTGGAAACATACCACATGAACTAGTGAATGGTATTCTGGCAAAACTGGATGGGCATTGTTGCCTGTGGTTGAAGTACTGATATGTGTGTATGTAAGGATGGAAATATACTTATAACAAATAAGAAACTAGAAGGGTCTCATAATTTAAAGTTTATGGAATGTATAAACATGCTTGGAAGGAGCTAATAAAAATAATAAGTATTACAGCATGTGGTCTCTCAAATAACTAAGCAACAGCAAAAAAAAAACAAAAAACACAATAGTTATGTTATGTATGATTTTAGTAAATCTGGACATAAAATATATAAGCAGTCTGCTGAATTTAGATATTGGACAGAATTTAATAACATGGGCTTGTGTATAATAACACTACTGTCTTAACTTGTCATAAATTACATACATTACATTGAACATCAAGGGGAAGCATGCTTATTTTCTTATATAAGTAAATATGCATAACAAGTCATATAATTGCTTTAACTTGAATTGTAGTTTTTGTAACCCATCTTGACCATATATAATACTTAAGCTGTTACCAAGGTAATTAAAGTTTATACATGACATCAAACTAAGTTGTTCAAGAGAAACAATAGAAGCCTAAACTTGAAATGTCACAGAATGTAACAACCATATTCTGAACAAATAGTGTTAAATTGACAATAGACACTCAGTTTAATAACATGGGCTTGTGTATAATAACACTACTGTTTTAACTTGTCATAAATGACATACACTGTATTGAACATCAAGGGGAAGCATGATGATTTTCTCATATAAGTAAATGTGCATAACAAGTCATATAATTGCTTTAACTTGAATTGTGTTTGTAATCATTTTGACCATACATAATACTTAAGCTGTTACCAAAGTAACTAATGTTTTATATATGACATCAAGCTGACAAAGTTGTTCAAAGGAAACAATAGAAGCCTGAACTGGGAATGTCACAAAATGTAGCAATCACATTCTGAACAAATAGTATTAAATTGACAATAATCACTCAGTTTAACCTTTGCCAATTATACAAAATGGAATGTTGCCATTTAAATCTAAAAATGTTCAATATATGCCATAAAATGGCAATTTATAAATATGGAATGGGAACTTGTTGTTTTTAACCTAAAGTTTGAAATCATTTTATAATAAGGAATGATAGATATGAAAATCCGTATGTGTAGGAAATGGGGGAGGGGAGGGATGCAGTGATAATTAAAATGCACTAACTTTCATCAATGTTCACATAAAACAAACTTGATTCTTTAAGTAAGTTAGCAACAAAGTGATTACTTAAAAGCTGGCAAACAATGAAATATAACTTCTGATATATCAAATAAAATACATTGTATTATAAACATTAGGTATAAATATTATTACCCTTTATTTATATTAAGTAATAAGTTTTGAAAGACGTCATCAATTAGGGTGAATATGTTAAATAACTGTGTGCTATAAACTTTTATTGAGGTTTTATATATGATATATCCTACTTTAATATGACTGAATTGCTTGTCATCTATCTTTCATGTAAATTTTAATTGAATATACAATAAGTAGACATTTATATTGTATTAGAATTCTGTCTAATCTACAATAGTACTATATCCATTCAAAATAATATAAATATTGCTTATTCCTATTACAAATATTCTCTATATGATAATCCAATTTATGGAGCTCAGATGTTCTGGATTGTCAAGGTATGAGTGATAATCTGATGGGCTTAGGTTTATCCATCAGATTACGAATGATTTTCATTCCATGGCTAGTGCGGATCTTAGTGTTTTTAACACTTATTAATTTAAATTTGTTATTTCACAAAAACATTTTTAGTATGCCTGACCAAAACATTACTTTATTGGTAAACACTCAAAGTATAAAACTGATAATTTCCTTTAAAAGCTCAAACATATACTTTCTAGTTATCAGAGGAAAATGTTTAATAGTCACAATAAAACAAAAAATACATAGTCTAAATAACCTAAGATGTATTTAACTTCATTATCTTTAAATACTAATGGCTTAAACAATAATAGGAAGAGATCAAATCTGCTGAAATATTTAAAACTGAACAAAGCACAAATTGTCTTCCTTCAAGAAACTCATTTCAAAACAAGTGACAATTACAAATGGAATCCTAAGGAATATATGATATTGGTGCAATCCACTTATAAGACAAAGACAAAAGGGGTAACACTTTTATGGAAAACAAATGTGATTAACTCAGAAACCATTTATAAGTAGGAAGATAAAGAAGGCCTTATGGCATTAGTAATAGTTAAATATAATAACAGATTATACACCCTAGCCAGTCTATACTGGTTCACAGGCATTGAAACAGGAACTGTTAATAGCACTTGGATTTCATTTCCAGTAATTATAAAGGCAACTTAATATTAGGAGGAGATTTTAACTGTATATTTGATATTTATGAAACCATAAATAAAAAAAAACACTGTATACATCTGCTGTATCAAAAGCTTTAAACAAATGGGTATAATCATTTCATCTTGTAGATACTTTCAAATTTAAAGAAGATAAATCTTTGTTGTTTTCCCATCAAGATCACAGATTTGGAAGCCAAACTAGAATAGATAAAATATTTGCTGCCCATGACTTACACTCTAAAATCATTAATTTCCCAATCACTCCCAATCACTCCCTGTCCCTTTTCAGACCAAAATTCATTGATACTAAAACTTCAAAAATGGGTACAAACAATTAATCTTTAACTTCCAGCACATATAACTAAATTAAAGAGTTCAAACTCTGGATAGTATCTGAATTACAGTTCTCCGTAGATATTAATTACACTACAGAGATAAATAAAATAATGATATGGGACTCATTAAAAGCTTACATATATGGTAAAACCCTAACTTGAAAAAAAAATCAGAGAATTGGATTCTGAATTATTAGATCTACAATCCAAACTTTTGTCAGTAAAAGCTGAAAAAAATCAAAATAATTTGGAGATAAAAAAGAAAGTATTAGTATTAATAATAAATACAACAAAATTCTAACACACAAAACTAGTTTAGCCTTAGAAAAACTAAAATTATACCTTGGCCACTTCTCCCAAATATCTGCATGATTTATCCACAAGAATCAAAATACAATTAAAAGCTAATAACATTAAAAGTATCTTCCATGAAAAGAATGGGAAAAATGACTCTGTTATAGGTGACATTCTTGATGCCTATAGAAATCACTATATGAAAAAATTTCAAAAAGAAAATATACATATTGATCAATTAAATCTAGATGAAAAATGTTCTAATATAAAACAAATACCAGAAAAATTAAAACTAGAACTGCAAGCACCCATATACTACACAGAAATTACAGATACAATAAAAGAGGGTAAAAATAATAAAGCACCGGGTATAGATGGCATAATTATGCAAATATATAAACTTTTTCCTTCAAAGATACTATCCCTCTTCCATAAAACTCTACTAGAAATGCAGTCACAGGATTTATTACTACCCTCTTGGAGATATTCCTTAATCACATCAATCCTAAAGGAAAACACATCCCAAACCTCTGTACCTCATATAGACCTATATCATTATTAAATAATGACTATAAGATATTATGCCAATATTAACTAACAAAATGAAAATACCACTGTCCAAAACAATAAATAATGATTAAACTGGATTTAAATATCATAGACACACACATGACGATATTAAAAGGATAATTTCTCTTATACATCATGATCATAAAGAAAATAAAGACACACTCATAACTGGCTGAAATATAGAGAAAGCCTTTGATTCCCTAAATTGGGACTATTTATTCAAAATCCTAATGCTAGTGGAATTTTCTGCATATTTTGTTCATCTCCTAAAGAATACATATTTATACAAATAATTTAGCATATATCAAGTTAGGTTCTTTTACCTCTTAATCTATACATATAACAAAAGGAACTAAACTAGGATGTACCATGTCACCGATTCTATTTGCTCTGGCTATTGAAATATTGGCAGATTAAATTTGTAACAATATAAAAATCAAATGAATAGATGTTTATGAACAATACAATTCTATAGTAATGCTATTTGGTGATGACATACTACTAACATTATCTAATACAATAGATACATTAGAAGAATTAGATATATCAATTGACAAATTTCACATGACCTCAGGAATCCATTTCAATAAATCAAAATCAAAATTTGTATTTTTAAATATATAAAAAAAAAGAACTGCAGACTAAGGGGGATCACAAAATAGGAAAATACAAATCTACCTTAAAATATCTAGGAGTTGAGTTATGCAAGGATAATAATGAATTGGTCTCAAAAAACTACAATAATATCAGCAATACAATTAAATTATCTGTGGAAAAATGGAACAAAATAATATTAACATTTGAAGATAGACTACAGTTAATAAATATCATTCCATTTTGGAATGATATTAATAACTTTCTACATGCTTTATTTAATGAATCATTTTATTTAACTAAAGCTCTTGTATTACTTTTACTGCCCAAGATCCTTTATATAGCCTTGGCAATACAAGTGTTACCAGAAAGGAATATACTTAAAGAAATAAATTCTTGCCTAATAAATTTTTTATGGTTTGCCAAAAGAAACAGAATAGCTTTAATGCATCATATCAGACACTGGAAACAGGGAGGATTAAACTTTCCTGATATAGAAACATATATAAAAGCATCAATATCTAAAACAATCTCAGACTGGATAAGTCCAAATTACTCTGCAAATTGGAAAGAATTACTTACTGTAATATCAATAAATTAATTTGATTTACAAAAAAATTCAAATAAGAGATAAAAAATAATTTGCCATGGCACATATGCATTAGTATACAATATAACATAACTAAACCCACTAAAACTTGTATGATTAATTATTACATTGACTCATTTAGGAAAATGTCAATGCAAATATAGATTTACAATTTTGGTTTGATCTTGTAACACCATTTATAGTCACAAAGAACGTTCCACATAATACACACACACACACACACACACACACACACACACACACACACACACACACACACACACACATATATATATATATATATAGAGAGAGAGAGAGAGAAATTATTAATCCCTGGTAACAGAAAGGATTTGTTTTTTGGCTCCAATGTATCAAAGAACTAAAAGTTTTAGATATGCAAGAAATAAAAACAACATACAAAATTCCACAACAGGACTGGCTAACTTTACAGAGTATTCTGTCATATTCACAAGATTTAAGTAGAATAATTAGCAATTATTCATTTAAATAAATAAATAAATTTATGAAATACATATATCAAATCATATATAATAACTTTAACATGAGAAACAGCATTTCAAAATTTTACAAAATATTGATAAACTATAAAACAACACCCAAAACATCATATTGGAAATATATAACAAAAGGAAACTCAATACAGTTAACTGACGATATTAAAACAAATATTTTATTATCAATAAAATATACATCCTTTACAAAATAGTGAAAAGTTTTAAATTGGAAATCCTTGCACAGAGCATTCTTAACCCCAGTCAGAATGAATAAAATTAGTTCTTCCATTAAAGGAATAGGTTGGAGATATGAGCAAGTACACAATGCAGATTGGAACCACATTTTCTTTGATTGTGTTAAAATTAAGCCATTTTGGAATTATATTAATAACTTTCTACATGTTTTATTTAATGAATCATTTTATTTAACTAAAGCTCTTGTATTATTAAATGTGAACAAAGGTCCTCATTTGAATAAGTCAAACATGTATTGAGTATGGACTATACATGCAATTTCAAGGAAGTGTATTACAAGAAAATGGAATACAAACACAATATTAACTTTGCAAGACTTTTACAGTCTACTGAAGACCATAGCATTATTGGAAATTAAAATAAAAAAACTAAGAATTTATCCAAAGCCATTTATCAACAACCCTTGGGGAAAAGTCTTATCATTGATTGACACTATACAATAATTGATCTGACACTTTGATAATGGATTGAACATACTTATAAAGTAGCTGTATACATTAAGATCTGTTATAGTGTCAGGCTAATGTAAATTGTGTACATAGTTATTTAAGATGTTATGTATAAATACTATGGAATTCATTCAAATGTATTTGAAAAAAAAAGTGTACAAAAAAGTGAAGGATAGTTTTCAGACCCTGTACTAGAACTGAGAGGACTCTATACTTTAGCCTTCTACAGCAACATTCTGCCACAGGAATAGTTATGCAACAAACATCGGGAAACCTGACATTTATTCCTCCATTTCCCATGGTTGGGCTAAGCACCACATTGCACAAACATTGACAAAAATTAAAAATAAAAAAAGGTTATATAAAGTGGATAGAGATGACACATTTTAAAAAACAATAAATAGGGTGAAACAGTACTTGTGCATTGTGCACTTTCACACTTCACAGACCTACATGTACACCTCTGTAAGTATAACCTGACACAAATCCCTAATGTCATCATTTACTGTTGCCATCCATTGGAACAAACACTGTAGAAGTACCTACACAAAGTGAACATCCCTACAAGATAAAATTTTTTTTTGGCTACAGCAATTCTAATTAATTTTGACCTCATTTGCATCTTTACCATGCTGACAGCCGTGAATCTACATGGTTGGTCACTGTGTAGGCAGGGAAACAGAAGGGGAACTCAGTGTTGTGCACACAAGGGAGGGAATTACTATGGTATGTATCTGCACAGAGGAATACATGTTTTGATAAAATTTGACTGTGTTCTGTCAGACACAAACTGCATAAGCTTACGTGACAGTACAAATAGTCTGCTTCATGGAGTTTACATTTTTAGCTGTCTACATTAGTTATGAGTATATTCTTCATATAGGGGTTGGGGATGAAAGCTGCACTTATGTCATGGTGCTTAAAAAGGAATTGTTGCTATTAGTAATCTAATGTTCTAGCATCCACCATATCTAATAATGTCATAATGTGTGTGGGGTTACATGCTATTGTCAGTTCTGTACAAATCTAGGTACATTTGCCTGCTCTTGCTTCTGTTGACTCCTTTCCATGGCTATATTTAGAAAAGTGTGGAATGCATGGGTAGCACAAGCACAGAGTCTACGCGGCTGCTTCTCAGCTTGTTGAATTGTGCCACTGTGCCAGTTTGCTTCATTAGCATACAATCCAGGTACTTATGCTGTAATCTGCATGCCAAGGAAATTGCCATATTTGCATGTGAGTGCACATCGCTACATGGAGCTTACTGAATTTAAAAAATGTTTGTGGCTGTTTGCACACAGTGCTGCAACACCATACACACTGTCAATTAGGTTTGGAGATGTAATTTTGTTTGACCCTAGCTTGAGCGGGGTTGGGGGAGATGGTGACTTTGAAAGTGACTTCTTTATGGTCAGATCTTACCAGGGAGGAAAATACTGTAGGGATACTGCAGTGATTACTCATGTTGGTTAATACCAAGTCCAAGATATCATCACCTCTTGTGGGGGTATCGACTAGCTGTTCCAAGGTATTTGCATTGACAACACTGAGAAATCTCTGGGCATTTGTGCTCTGGCATGAGCAGTTCTTCCAACTGATGTTTGGGTAGTGTAGCTTTATTGACCCCCCCCCCCATGCTTTTTCAAAATCAGAACAGACTTAATTCCTAAAAATACATCTGAAATAAGGAGACATTACTTGCGCCAATGTGGTAAGGGTTTTGCTTGATAAGTTCTATGGCAAAGGGAAATGTAGCAAAGAAATTAATGGACAGAATTAGTATTCAGCAGATTTTGTTCCATACTTCTATATAGTAACCCTAAGATCAAAGACCTAAGAAAAAGAATAACAACAACAGAGTGCTGAGAAAGAAAGTCAGTCTAGCTGTGATATTGGAGAATGATGTGAATGAGAAATTTATATTCTAGGATTATGGTACAAAAAGTCACTTGTGCAAGGAAAATATTCAAACTATAAGTGATATGGAAATCTGTGTGTGTGTTTGTGAGGGGGTTATAATGGTTTATGCAATTATTATAACAAAAACTTAAGTTAAAGATCAGGTCAGCAGCCTACATATTTGAATAGAAAGAGGGTCTCAGATTTAATTCATAGCAATGGAGAAACTGTTCTACATAGAAGAGCATAGCTTAAATTTTGATCAAATGACATGGTCTTGCTTTTTACAAAATAAAATATTGCTTAAGTAAAACTTACTGTTTTACAAAACTTCATAAACCAGATTGTTGAGAGTTAACTAGTAAAAGCCTTATCACTACAGCACAGTCATTGACAGCACATTGGTAAAGTACACATTGCTTGAAAGTTTTCAAGAATCTGTTACATGTTTTCTACTTTGTTCATTTCACTCAACAGACAGCATAATAGAAGGGTCTCTCCATAACCCAGCAATCCCATGGAGCAGAATAATAGTTGGGTGTAAATGACAGGCCAGCACATTCTCTCTCCGAAGGTATCATGGCAGATAATGTAACTGGCCACTCTACTTTCCAGCAAAAATTTTAACTTTGGCAGATGTACAAAATCTTGTCAATCAAAACTCCAGCCACCCCCTCCTCCTTGGTCAAATGCAGGAACGTTAATATCACACAGAACCATTAATAATAACAATTATATATACATACAGGACTTTCTGACTGCCACATAGTACTAAATTATAGTTCCCACACTCTCACCCATGCTCGTGGGCATCTGTTTGCTTAAAAACTGTTGTGCTACACCCACTAAATGATCCACAATGATATTTGGGGATTTCATGTACCAGCCAAGTCAACAACTCAAGAAATAAAGAGGCTCGCTCAAAGAGAAACTGCTTGGCTATTTTAATGCTATATGAATTGAGGCAGAGGGATTGCATTGGTTATTACTGCAGAGATATATAGAATCCCCCTGCAGATCCACTGGACACAACTGTCTCTTTTCAAAGATGACTTAGGGGGTGGCTGACTTGTTAAGTGACTTTGATAAGGGAAGAATCAAGCCCTGTACCTTGGGTACACCTTGCTAACAGCTCACAGCCTTAATCCTCTCCCCTAACTGGAGTTGATAAAGCAAACTTAACAGCACAAGATTTAAACATCTGAACAGCAAAAGCCCATATTCTACCTCACTGTCACTCCCTACTCTTTGGCATTTTAAAATTAGCAAAGAGGGAAAACAATTTCAGCCACTGCAAAAAAGCTACTTCTCCCCTAACACCTCAGATAAAAAAAAAAAATTGTCATGGTTCTTGGTGGAAAAATCAGTTACAAAAACATTGACGACTTGTAATCACACTCACATACCAAATAAAAGTATTAATATGGTGACATATAAGACATCTAGCCCTTTCCATGCAGACTGCTTGCAAATGTGTAACAATTAATCTTAACACTAAGCAAGAAAAATCTAATTTAAACTCAACTACACTGGCACATACACACAGAGGATTAGTAAGAGTGATGTGAAGGGGGCAGCTGCCACTTAATTTCATATTATATTGTTTAGTTTTGCTTTAATATTGCTTAGTAAAACAAAAGTAAGTGGGGGGCTGTGCCCCCCACACCCCCTAACTATAAATTCTAACTCCAGGGTCGCACTACAGTGGGGAAGGGGGCATATCCCATTTACTTGCCAATAATACTTGTTGGTCAAATGAAGTGTCGGTCAAATGAAATTTCGGTCAAATGAGATCGGGCAAATGGGTTTCAGTCAATCGGAAGTTATGGCAAATGAAGTAGATCCATATATATATATATATATATATATATATATATATATATATAAGATATATATATATATATATATATATATATATATATATATATATATATATATATATATATATATATATATATATAGTACACACACACCTACACACACAAACATTTTAGATGCAATCACTTAATAATTTAAGTACTTACATTCCTTCCTATATTCTGACATTAGCACGCATTGTGTTTGTTAAAAAAAAAGACAAAAAAAAAAAAAGAGAACAAGCTTGCTCCCATTTGTGCCTCTGCAATCATATGTAAACTCCTCCTTTCAGTCTAAGTCTCAATCCTGACACAGCCTTAGCCAATAGGAAGGGCTCTTTGCTGCTTCATACCACAAACTGCTAAGACATCTGTCTGCTGGGAAACATTTCGGACATCCTTGACAGGAAAGAAGAGCTACAAGAAAGCATAATTAACTGAGTCAGTGTATGGTTCTGTGGAGCATGCTTAATGCAAGACTGTTTTTAAAAACAACCTGGAAAGAGGAATAAGTAGACTTTTTTTAACTTCTTTCATGAGCAGAATTTTGAGAACCAGAAAAAAAAGAAAGTCAACTATAATTTAATAAAATAATAGTCATCTTTCTGACTTAAATTTTTTTTTTTTTGTAATGGAGGGCTGATCCTTACATTAGTATGGGCATGGCCAATGATACAAGCATTAATGTTTTACAATAAAAGCAGGACACACTAGCAATAACTATACTGGTTAGTATGCAAGAACAATAAAACTGGAACTGTAAAGGAGTTAATCTTACTACAAAGTAAAAGGGGCTTTAAAAAAATTAATAGTTCTGTGCCCTTTAATCAAAGCGTTATTGAAAAAAAGACATAGGCGCCGGAACCATAGGACGAGGGGGAAGCCCCCCCACACACACACTTTTACAGCTGTAGAAGGAGGAGGACCCAACAGAGGACTCCTGCATGTTCATAGGTTCATACTAGGCTATCTGCCCTAGGGCATTTATAAGCCTAGCCAGAGTGTGTTTGGCTTTCGCCACCCATTTTAAATTTGCCCTCTTTCGAGGTTAGTATATTGTGCATCTGTCTAACAGTGACACAAAAGTGATACCCGGGGTAAACCTATGATCTCCCATCCACTCATCAAGATTCCTCTTGAAGAGAGTCAATGAGGGACTCTGCCTAACCTGGACTGGGATTTTATTCCAGAGTGAAGGGAGCCTCTGGGTTATGAATCTGTCCCTCCAGCATGTCCTATTTATTTCAGTGCTGAGGTTCAAGTCTCTCGAGCGCGTAGCTCGATGGGATTTGGATTTTCTGAGGTGCAGCATGTTCATTAATTCCGGGTTGGACATGGCTTTATACGTCGGGCACAGATCGCCTCTGAGCAGGCGGTATGCCACTGAGTAAAGCTGGAGTTTCTTTAACCGGGCAGCATATGGCATCTGTTTGAGCCCTGTGATCCTCTTGGTGATGTACTTTTGGGGTCTTTCCAGTTGCTGCAGGTGTCTGGTAAGGTACATCCCAAAAGGGGCATTGTACTCAATTATGGGCCTGATGAGGGATGAGTAAAGAGGCACGATGACCTACCCTGATCTAGATGTGAATCCCTTCATGATTAGGTGGGCTACATAAAATGTTTTTCTAACCACTTTGGCCACATGGTTGTCAAATGAGAGATTGCTATTAACTTGGGTCCCCAGGTCCCTAATTAATTCTTCTGTACTTAATGGATTACCACCTATGTGGTAATTTGTGGGCACTTTGTTTTTGCCAAAGGGGATGACTATACACTTTTTGGCATTTAGCTTGAGGCCATGGCTCTGACACCAGTTGTCTGTTTCTATGAGGCCCTTTTGGAGGATGCTTGTGTCGGCTGGAGTCTCGATTATAGCGCCCAGTTTGCAGTCATCTGCGAACTTGGTCAGCCACAGTCCTTCCGTGTTGGCCTATACCTCTGAGAAATATATACCGAACAGGAGAGGTCCCAAGACTGAGCCTTGTGGGACGCCACGTGTAACTGGTTTGGAGTCTGACATGGCTCCAGCAATTCTAACCATGTGGGTTCTGTCCTTGATCCAGTTTGCAACCCATCTAGTGACATAGGGGTTTATATTTAAGCTGGTGAGCTTATCTATAATGCCCGAGTGGGGTATTGTATCGAAGGCTTTTGCGAGGTCCAGGTAGGCTGTGTGGACCACCTTCCCCTCGTCAATGGCCTTGGTGACTGTTTCAAAGAAATCGACCAGGTTTAAGAGGCAGGATCTGCCCTTAACAAAGCCGAACTGGGTAGGATCCAGTGTCTGTATGTCCCCAATATCTTTTTTTATGAGGTCCATGATGATCCTTTCCATAGCTTTGCAGACCAAGCTAGTCAGGCTTATGGGGCGATAGTTTCCAGGATCTGTTGAGGCACCACCTTTGTGGAGAGGGACCACTGTTGCTGTACGCCACTCTTTGGGTACATATCCTGTGGTAAGGATGAGATTGAACAGTAGTTTTATGTTTGGGTTTAGCTCTTCTTGGAGTTCATGTAGGACGCAGCCCAGGACACTGTCTGGTCCCATTGATGCTGTGTTTTTTGCTTTGGAGAGGGCAGCTCTTACCTGAGCATCTGAGATGTCAGGGGGGCAGCACTCTGCTGGGATAGATATTTGCCCTTTTGGTGGGGAGGGGGGGAGAAGTTTGCGCTGAACCTGTCAGCTAGGATGTTGGCAATGTCTGTGGGTTTGGTGTATTTTTTGTCATTTGGACTAATTCTGAGCATATATGGGAATTCCCACCCAGGTTCCTAACATAACTAAAGAAAGCCTTGTGATTATCATTAGTGTCCTGTGCAATGTTTCTCTCGAAGCTGGCCTTGGACGATTTTATGAGTGCCCGTAGTTTTTTGCTAACACACTGATCAGAGATGCCTTCCCTTTTTGGGATTTTGCTCTATCATGTAGTAGCTTCCTCCTTCTATTGTATAGCTTGTTTATGGCTGAGGTCCACCAGACAGGATGTCTGCCTTTGGAGGATTGGGTCTTGGTTTTATTTGGGATTGCATGATCCATGCATTCCTGAAGGTGTTCATAGAATGCATTTATAAAGGATTCTGCGGTCTGGGCCATATTTTCCACAGGCCCGGGGGCTTTGAAGGATTCCACCTCGGTTTTGAGGAGTGTGAAATTTGCTTTAGAGAAGTTTTTCACTGTGGTTTTCTGGGCAGGGGGTGGAGTCGGGATGTGAATATCCAGTGAGATTAGTTTATGGTCTGATCTTACCAGTGAGGGATACACTTCTGGTCTGGAGCATACAGTCCCCATGTTGGTGATGATCAGGTCCAGTATGTTTTCCCCTCTTATAGGAGTGGTAACAAGTTGTTCCATAGCATTTGAGTTTATAAATTCTAGGAACCTTTGAGCTAGGGTGTTGGAGCTAGAGTAATGCTCCTAGTCTATGTTTGGGTAGTTGAAGTCGCCCAGTATAATGGTGTTTGGAGAGACCTTCATATTTTCCAGTGTTCTCAGGAAGGCCGAGTGGGGTTCCTGGGTTTGGGAGGGTGGTCTGTAGCAGGCTATAAACTGGAAGGCAGTTTTACCCACTGTTAGTTGCACATGGATAGTCTCTGATGCTTCGTGCTGTGCTACCAACCTGGAGGTGTGGGTATCTTTGACGAATATTGATACTCCCCCTCCTTTTCTGGTTCGGTCCAAGTTTTGGGGCCGAAAAGCATGGTATGAGGTATAACCTGGTAGTGCTGGGGTGCTCTCGGGAGCCTTGAACCAGGTTTCTGTTACTGCACAGATATCGATGTTCTCCATGCTAAGGAGAGTTTCGAGTGCATGCATCTTGAGGTTTAGACTTCTGGCGTTGAGTAGCATTACTCTTAGTTTCTTATCCCTTGTGATACCTATGGAGGTGGGTTTGTCTTTTGAGCCTTGCCTAAAAAAGGCACTATGGGGGTAGCAAGAGCCTTTGCCAATATCCGAAAGCCCAGGGGTGACAGGTGCAAGCCGTCCCTAGCGAAGCATCGTGGCCTGTCGAGCATGTCATCCCAGGCTGACAGGCATTGGATCCCCTTTGAATGACACCAATACTTAAGCCAATTGTTGAAATTGATCATCTTGTCTTCATTTTGTGGCATCATTCTTGGTGATGGTAAAATGCTACTCAATGTCAGGGTCATACCGGCCTGGGCCACATGCTCAGAGAGCTCCTCTATGTCTCTTTTCATGTAGTCCAGGGAGGTACGTCTCATGTCATTCACACCAGCATGGACAATGACTGAGTCATATTTGTACTTGCCTTGGAGTCACCTGAGTGCTTGTGTTATGTGGCGGATCCTAGCACCCGACAGGCAGCTCACCGTAACTTTCTCCTTGTTCAGCCTGGTGAGCGGGACGTCAGTGTGCCTGATGATAGAGTCACCTATTACAAGTGTATCAGGTGTGTTGTTTAGCCTTAAGGGCTGTGACTGTTCGGCACACTGGCTTTGTGAGCTATGTGTTGCACGTGTTTTGTTTTGGGGTAGCGGTTGCTTGGGTGTCTGCTTTGGAGGTCTCTGCTGCTTAGGCAGATTTTTACTGAGAGCCTCCGAGTATGTTTTAGTGTGTTTATGTGTTTGGTTTGCTGTCGTGGAAGGTCTGTGTGAGACTGGAATTGTAGTGAGTGTGGTTTCCTTCTCCTCCTGACAGGTTTCGCCAGTACTGAGTTGAGAGAGCTTAGCCTCCAGTTTGGCTATATGGTTGCATCTCTCACATGTGTTGGAATTTGTTGGGAGGAGGAGAGGGTTGTCTGTGTACATGAGACAGTTGTAACATTGCCTCAAGATTCCCAGATTCACCAGCTGGACCAGAGAGGAGATTGACTACTGACCTGTGGACATGCTAGAATAGTATTGGGAATTCTTTTATAAATGAAAAAAAAGGGCCAATGGGAAACAAGGTACTCAAGGGGAGTTTGTGAGGGTGTAGTGCTTTTAATTTTTTAGTGCTGACTTATATAATTGCTTTAGTGAGCAAGTGCCAGGTAACTTAAATGCAATGTGTTACAGGTAACTTAAATGCAAAAATGACAAACAGTAACTTTCTTTCAAGTGAAACAAGGAAATAAGTACAATAAGTAATGCAGATGTCACTAGGGTTCCACAGAAGCACTGAAAAGCCGTGTTTTAGGTGGAATTAGCATTTCAGGGATATAACAAGCAAACAAGCATACAAATAAAGCTAGATTCAACAGGCCTGGATCTAGTCTATGCTACAGCAAACAAGGTGTACCAATTCCAGTAAGAAACAGTTCAAATATGCAGGCACTATAAGCCTTTAACCAGAAATTCCCAGCTCAGAATGGCAGAGTCCAGCCTCTCCTCCCACAAGAGTGCAGACCACGAACGTTCTTAATGTAAAATAAGTGGCCTGAAGCCCAAGTGCTTAAACCAGAACTAATGCACTTTTAGAATAACAGACACTGAGCCCTCAATCAGCAGTTCCCAACTTAGAAGGATGTAAGCTACCTGTCCTGCCACCACAGTGCAGGCCACAAACCTTCCTAATGTAAAACAACTGGTCTGAGCCCAAGTGCTTAATCCAAAAGACTTAGAATGATAGCTACACTTTAATCAAGTTACTACCAAGCAGTAATAAATACAATTGAATACTTTAAAGAATGCCTGTTTTAGTGCTCAAGTTATACAAACAAAGCTAGATTCAGCAGGCCTGGATCTAGTCTATGCTACAGCAAACAAGGTGTACCAATTTAGTAAGCAACAGTTCAAATATGCAGGCACTATAAGCCTTTAAAAACACAAAAAAGCCAGCAAGATGGTTTCACCATTTAATTAAAGGCAAAAAGCGGACAAACATGTCCTGTATCAAATCCTCATACTAGTTTCGGCACCAGCCTTCATCAGTGAGAAAAAATTATTGAATAATGCACTGCCAACGTCAGTATAAATACTGTAATACACCAATAAGAAAGAAGACATTCTCATAAAGCTCCTCAATCACATTTAAAGCAATATGGCACCCTTAATACTGATGCCAATAACAATGCATGTGTGATTATAACTATTAACTCATACTAGATCAAGTGATCTAAAGCAGATACACAATTGTTGGTAATCAACATAATGTACAATATAATCCTAAATGCAATATATTATTGAATAATCAGATAGGACATGGTAATCATATACATTATAGATGGTCATTGAGACCAGGAGGAAAAAGTGCTCCTAAATGTGTGATCCAGTATCTTTCTTTATGGCTTAAAATACCTTGCCATCCTGTTTGGTTTTGTCTGTTGCCTGTAATTTTGTCTATAATAACAAACATAAACTTGGCACTGGGATATTTGACTGTATGTAAATATAATGCATTTGAGGTTTTGTGGTTACGAATATCACTACGGTGTTCCCCAATTCTAATACGTAGTGGACGTGATGTCTTGCCAACGTAAAATGACTTACATTGGCATGTAGCCAGATATATAACCCAGCTCGTGGAACAGTTACCAAAAACTTTTATGTCATATACTTTGCTGGTATTTGAGCTCGTGAATTGTTTAAGCTGATTAACTTGAACACAGGATATACAGTGTCCACATCTAAATGTCCCCAATAACTCATCCCCCATGATTGTAAGTTGTTTATATAAAGCTGCCCCGCTTTCTCTATGTTTATAATGGGAAAACAGGGTACCCAACGTTTTACCACGTCTAAAGGAAAATGAGCACTGATTGCCTAAAATTCCCCTCAAAAAATCATTTGCTAATAGAATATTCCAATTTTGATTGACCGCTTGCCTGACTGTTTGTTGATTTTTACCTAATGTACTGATCAATCTGATCTTGGGGCTATTATTATTAAGACTCTTTTCCCTATATTCCAACAGTGTCTTTCTTTCCTGTTTATCCGAATAAATCCTTGCAGAATCAATATCAGAAAAACTATAGCCCCTGTCCAAGAATCTGATTTTTAAATCGTCTTTGGCTGCTGTGTAGTCCTGTTGACAAGAATTAATTCTCCGAATTCTGAGATATTGTGATTTAGGGATGTTCCGGATGGTGTGACGTGGGTGCATACTGTTAGCATGTAACAAGGTGTTAAACTGGGGATATTTACGATGAATTTTTGTATTAAGTGTGTTGTCACTGTTACGATATACAGTGACATCCAAAAAAGTAATCATCTCTCTGTGAAATGTGATGGAAAATTCAATCCCCCATATATTGTTGTTCAAATGTTCCAAGAATTCCTGAAGATAATCAGTATCCACGCCACACCATCCAACAATCATCCAAATACCTCCTCCATATGTCCATTTCAACAAGGTATAAATTGTGTAAAGGATTATAAATCATGCATTCTTCAAGGTAGGCCATAAAAAGATCAGCATAGATCGGTGAAAGAAGCCCCATGGCCGTACCTTGAAGTTGCCAGTAACAATCACCTTGGAAATAGAACACATTTTTTGTCAAGACATGTTCTGTTAGACAGATAAGCAAGGTATTGAAACCTGGAGAATACAATTCTGCTTTACCTAGCCAATATTCTACAGCCTGAAGCCCTGCCCAATGCGGAATACTGGTGTAGAGAGATTTTACATCCAGCGTACACATTATCCAATGGGGCTCAAGTTGACAGTCCTGGATGATTTGCAAAAATTGTGTGGTATCCTGAATTCTTGCTCTAACTAGGGGCAATAGTGGTTTAAGAAATTTAGTAAGAAAAGCAGACAATGGTTCAGTGAGGGAACCATGACCAGAGACAATGGGCCTACCTGGTGGATGTGTAAGAGATTTATGTATTTTCGGCAATAAATACAAAATTTGTCTGTCTGGATCATTGACCTTTAAATGTTGAACTGTTTTAGACGTGATTATACCCTCATCCAATGCAGATTGTAAGAACAAATCATTCTCTTTTTTAAATTGCATGGTAGGATCAATCTCCATTTTCATGTAGCAATGTCTGTCAGATAGTTGTCGTAAACCCTCATTTACATAGAAATCCATGTTCAAAATCACCACTGCACCCCCCTTATCAGCTTGAAGTATTGCTATCTTATGATTACTTCTAAGTTCCGATAGGGCCACTCTTTCAGAAGAAGTAATGTTATCCCTACTAGTAGCAACTTCGAAAAGGGGGAAATGTAAATCCTTTAGCACTGCCTGTTGGAAAATGGCTACATTTTTGTTCATAGGCGGCTGGAAGGTGGATTTGTGAAAAGTGAAATCAGTTGATCTTTGAGCATTGGAACTATCCTGTTCAGAAAAAAATAGTTTAAGATTGAGTCTACGACAAAAATCAATGACATCTAATGAGGTTTGGTATTCATCACAAAAAAAGCTTGGAACAAAATTTAACCCTTTATTAAGAACTTGTTTTTGTTCTGATGTAAGTACATGGTCTGATAAGTTTAAAACATTTTCAAAAACTTGTGTATTTATTTCAGTAGTGCCTGAATGAGTCCCGTCATGGAATCCGTAGATATGTTTGTTTCTATGTTTCCTCCCCCCTCTGGATTTCCTACCATGTCTAAAGGGTATTGATTATTGGTTCTCTTCTTGAGTGGAGAGTTGACAGTGTTGGTATATTCACCGTCAGTGTTGGATGACTCCTCCCCTGAGGTACTGGTTTGGAAATGATCCCTGTTTTTTAATATGGATCTGGGCCTTTTCTGGTCCTGCCCTTGCTCATATTGGGGACATTATCCAGAAACCTCACCGATCGTTGAGCTTGAAATGGGTGTCCTTTTTCATAGTCATTACTATCTCGATTAAATTTCTTTATTTTCCTATCTCTTATAATTTTGTCATAAGAAGTGAGCTCCCTGGACAACTTGTCTAAATATTCAAAATACTTAGGACTGGATTCATATTTTTTGCATGTATTTGCTAAATCCTGGACTTCCGTAAGGCATAATTCTATTGTTCTTTCATAATATGAAGCCAGGATTTTTACAAAAACCATTGAACCTGCTCTAAGTGCTGCATCCCATTCATCCGTAAGCCTCTCTTCAGATCTGCTTACAAGTGGGTGCAATTTTATGCGTAGTCCTCTAGGTGCTATGTTTTTGTGGAGATAAGCTTTGAAAAGCCGGAGATGCCAAATATTAGCTCTCAATCCTTTGAGGCCCTTTTCTAAGTTCCGAAAAGAGACCTCACAATTATCTGTTAAATTTGTCGCAGGTTGAATGGGGTTGCTGCTTGGGGCTTGGTTAAGGCCAAAAATTGCCAAGTCTTCCCTATCAGCACACATACCCTCCAGGATCTTATCCAAATCCATGATATCAAAGTGGTTGTTCAAGAGGCCAACTATTGGAAGTCCAATGAAATCTATACAATAATATTCGCAGTGGCAGGACCAGAAAAGCACACAGAGATTATATAGGAGAATAGCCAATTTTAAGATATTATCAAGGTCAGTTGCAAATCAGTATAAACCCAATATATGGGATGAGGAGTCAAAAAAAAAAAAAAGGGACAGTTTAGTTACTGATGTCAAGCATATCACATGCATGTCCAAAAAATGTATAAGAGGGTATACATATGATGTTATCAGTGTCCTAATTCTAAGCCCAAAAAGGTTGACATGTAAACCATGTTAAGACAGTTTGGTTATTAGTCTCTAGCATACAAAATGTAAAAAAAGGGCATAAATATAATATTATCAATGTCCAAATATTAAGCCCAAATCCAAAATTGTCATCTAAACAATGTTGGGAACACAAAAATGTGCCATACAAACAGCATAAGAAATATGTAAAAATATGATTGAGAAAATATTCAACCATAGGGTGACCTGAATAAATCAATCTAACTATAGTAAGATTTGTTATTAACCTAATCTTGTTCAAAAACATGTATTATCCTACCCAGAAAAGGTTCATACACATAACATAAATAATGTGTGAATCTAGAATTTGGACAATGCCCTGACCTAGACACAAATTACACTTCAGATATATGCACAAATAATATTGTTACATTTCAATCAAAAACATGCATGGCTGTGATGAACACATAAATGAGGTTGATTATTGTCAAATTGCATACAAAAGACTACACACCTAGATAATATATTAACTTAGAACAGCTTAATATAGAGTCAAACAGTTTCATACCCATAACATAAATAGTATGCGGATTTCAGGATATGTCATAAATCCTAAATCCACTAGAACATGTTCAACAGCAATATCAGTACGTAGCAAAAAAAGGGAGACCTAAATATCATAACCCCCTAGGTCCATAAACTAGACCACTGTTTGTGAGGCTAGAATCACTAAGCCCCAAAATAGAAAAATTATTCTCACAAGTATGAATCAAATAGGCATATATCAAATTCTGAACAAAAGATGTTCTAATAAATGTGTTCACAATTAATGCCTATAAGTATTCCTGTGGACCTGAAGTGTTATAGAAATCTTTTTAAAATTTTGAAGCATGTGCCATTAATATACATACTGACTGTAGTCCCAATCATGCCAAAATATCCCCGTATATATATTTTGTAACAAAATATATGGGGGATTGAATTTTCCATCACATTTCACAGAGAGATGATTACTTTTTTGGATGTCACTGTATATCGTAACAGTGACAACACACTTAATACAAAAATTCATCGTAAATATCCCCAGTTTAACACCTTGTTACATGCTAACAGTATGCACCCACGTCACACCATCCGGAACATCCCTAAATCACAATATCTCAGAATTCGGAGAATTAATTCTTGTCAACAGGACTACACAGCAGCCAAAGACGATTTAAAAATCAGATTCTTGGACAGGGGCTATAGTTTTTCTGATATTGATTCTGCAAGGATTTATTCGGATAAACAGGAAAGAAAGACACTGTTGGAATATAGGGAAAAGAGTCTTAATAATAATAGCCCCAAGATCAGATTGATCAGTACATTAGGTAAAAATCAACAAACAGTCAGGCAAGCGGTCAATCAAAATTGGAATATTCTATTAGCAAATGATTTTTTGAGGGGAATTTTAGGCAATCAGTGCTCATTTTCCTTTAGACGTGGTAAAACGTTGGGTACCCTGTTTTCCCATTATAAACATAGAGAAAGCGGGGCAGCTTTATATAAACAACTTACAATCATGGGGGATGAGTTATTGGGGACATTTAGATGTGGACACTGTATATCCTGTGTTCAAGTTAATCAGCTTAAACAATTCACGAGCTCAAATACCAGCAAAGTATATGACATAAAAGTTTTTGGTAACTGTTCCACGAGCTGGGTTATATATCTGGCTACATGCCAATGTAAGTCATTTTACGTTGGCAAGACATCACGTCCACTACGTATTAGAATTGGGGAACACCGTAGTGATATTCGTAACCACAAAACCTCAAATGCATTATATTTACATACAGTCAAACATCCCAGTGCCAAGTTTATGTTTGTTATTATAGACAAAATTACAGGCAACAGACAAAACCAAACAGGATGGCAAGGTATTTTAAGCCATAAAGAAAGATACTGGATCACACATTTAGGAGCACTTTTTCCTCCTGGTCTCAATGACCATCTATAATGTATATGATTACCATGTCCTATCTGATTATTCTATAATATATTGCATTTAGGATTATATTGTACATTATGTTGATTACCAACAATTGTGTATCTGCTTTAGATCACTTGATCTAGTATGAGTTAATAGTTATAATCACACATGCATTGTTATTGGCATCAGTATTAAGGGTGCCATATTGCTTTAAATGTGATTGCGGAGCTTTATGAGAATGTCTTCTTTCTTATTGGTGTATTACAGTATTTATACTGACGTTGGCAGTGCATTATTCAATAATTTTTTCTCACTGGTGAAGGCTGGTGCCGAAACTAGTATGAGGATTTGATACAGGACATGTTTGTCCGCTTTTTGCCTTTAATTAAATGGTGAAACCATCTTGCTGGCTTTTTTGTGTTTTTTCCAAGGTTGGTTGGCCGGGCAGTCGTACGTGCGAAGGTTTGTGTTTGCTTCAGTTTCATTTTCCTCGCTGTTGGCGTTTCGTTTCACCGTTGGTGGGAGAGGACTCCTTCCCTGAGGCTATATTTTTTGGATTTTGTCAACGTCAGTTGGTTAAAACTATTTTTGCTCTCTATCGAGGCTATGTTGGGATTTATACACCAATTGGACACTCCTATAAGGTACTCCTTTGAGTCACATCGTATTTGAACTATATTCCGGACACTGAGTGATTAAACAGCTGCTTAAGAGGTACTGTTATGTTTTAATGTTACAAGTATCCTGCTCATCTTTTTGAGACAAGTTGGGGACTGCCAGTCTGGTAATTTTTTGTGTCATTTTGGGCTTTGTTTGCGGCCCAAGATTTAGGGTTCCGCCATCTTTAAAAACTCCTTCAAGCGGGACTATAAGGCCATTTGCCACAATCAGTGGATATGCTTATATGAGGACAGGTTAGAAGAAGTCGCAATATATATGAAACTCCCTTTTTTTGCTGATGGTCGTGGATTTTGTCTATACGATTTGCCATTTGGGATGACCTGTTACACGGAACGAGCATGATGTACTGGCAAACGTTATATGCATTTTCTTTGTAGGATTTCGAACATTACATTTTGTTTTTTCATCTAATGGACATCACACGACTACAGTTATTAGTCGTTAGTATAACCTAATATATATTTCAGTATATTGCATTTATACAATGTCTTGTGTACTTCTAGCTTGATGTTTGGGTCATGTTGTTTGGTTGTATGATTTTGTAACAAATTAATACTATGACCGGATCCAACACTACATCTTGTCCTTACATGGGTCCATGTTAAAAACATTTGGCTTGGTCTTATTATATATTGCTTTATAAACACCTTCTTGGCAGTCCTTATTTCTATCGGACTGTCAGTGCTTCTTGATTTTGATTTTTGGCCTATATATATATTTATTCTGTTGTGGTTCCATGTACAGTTCCTTTTTGTTACAAAATATATATACGGGGATATTTTGGCATGATTGGGACTACAGTCAGTATGTATATTAATGGCACATGCTTCAAAATTTTAAAAAGATTTCTATAACACTTCAGGTCCACAGGAATACTTATAGGCATTAATTGTGAACACATTTATTAGAACATCTTTTGTTCAGAATTTGATATATGCCTATTTGATTCATACTTGTGAGAATAATTTTTCTATTTTGGGGCTTAGTGATTCTAGCCTCACAAACAGTGGTCTAGTTTATGGACCTAGGGGGTTATGATATTTAGGTCTCCCTTTTTTTGCTACGTACTGATATTGCTGTTGAACATGTTCTAGTGGATTTAGGATTTATGACATATCCTGAAATCCGCATACTATTTATGTTATGGGTATGAAACTGTTTGACTCTATATTAAGCTGTTCTAAGTTAATATATTATCTAGGTGTGTAGTCTTTTGTATGCAATTTGACAATAATCAACCTCATTTATGTGTTCATCACAGCCATGCATGTTTTTGATTGAAATGTAACAATATTATTTGTGCATATATCTGAAGTGTAATTTGTGTCTAGGTCAGGGCATTGTCCAAATTCTAGATTCACACATTATTTATGTTATGTGTATGAACCTTTTCTGGGTAGGATAATACATGTTTTTGAACAAGATTAGGTTAATAACAAATCTTACTATAGTTAGATTGATTTACTCAGGTCACCCTATGGTTGAATATTTTCTCAATCATATTTTTACATATTTCTTATGCTGTTTGTATGGCACATTTTTGTGTTCCCAACATTGTTTAGATGACAATTTTGGATTTGGGCTTAATATTTGGACATTGATAATATTATATTTATGCCCTTTTTTTACATTTTGTATGCTAGAGACTAATAACCAAACTGTCTTAACATGGTTTACATGTCAACCTTTTTGGGCTTAGAATTAGGACACTGATAACATCATATGTATACCCTCTTATACATTTTTTGGACATACATGTGATATGCTTGACATCAGTAACTAAACTGTCCCTTTTTTTTTTTTTTGACTCCTCATCCCATATATTGGGTTTATACTGATTTGCAACTGACCTTGATAATATCTTAAAATTGGCTATTCTCCTATATAATCTCTGTGTGCTTTTCTGGTCCTGCCACTGCGAATATTATTGTATAGATTTCATTGGACTTCCAATAGTTGGCCTCTTGAACAACCACTTTGATATCATGGATTTGGATAAGATCCTGGAGGGTATGTGTGCTGATAGGGAAGACTTGGCAATTTTTGGCCTTAACCAAGCCCCAAGCAGCAACCCCATTCAACCTGCGACAAATTTAACAGATAATTGTGAGGTCTCTTTTCGGAACTTAGAAAAGGGCCTCAAAGGATTGAGAGCTAATATTTGGCATCTCCGGCTTTTCAAAGCTTATCTCCACAAAAACATAGCACCTAGAGGACTACGCATAAAATTGCACCCACTTGTAAGCAGATCTGAAGAGAGGCTTACGGATGAATGGGATGCATCACTTAGAGCAGGTTCAATGGTTTTGTAAAAATCCTGGCTTCATATTATGAAAGAACAATAGAATTATGCCTTACGGAAGTCCAGGATTTAGCAAATACATGCAAAAAATATGAATCCAGTCCTAAGTATTTTGAATATTTAGACAAGTTGTCCAGGGAGCTCACTTCTTATGACAAAATTATAAGAGATAGGAAAATAAAGAAATTTAATCGAGATAGTAATGACTATGAAAAAGGACACCCATTTCAAGCTCAACGATCGGTGAGGTTTCTGGATAATGTCCCCAATATGAGCAAGGGCAGGACCAGAAAAAGGCCCAGATCCATATTAAAAAACAGGGATCATTTCCAAACCAGTACCTCAGGGGAGGAGTCATCCAACACTGACAGTGAATATACCAACACTGTCAACTCTCCACTCAAGAAGAGAACCAATAATCAATACCCTTTAGACATGGTAGGAAATCCAGAGGGGGGAGGAAACATAGAAACAAACATATCTACGGATTCCATGACGGGACTCATTCAGGCACTACTGAAATAAATACACAAGTTTTTGAAAATGTTTTAAACTTATCAGACCATGTACTTACATCAGAACAAAAACAAGTTCTTAATAAAGGGTTAAATTTTGTTCCAAGCTTTTTTTGTGATGAATACCAAACCTCATTAGATGTCATTGATTTTTGTCGTAGACTCAATCTTAAACTATTTTTTTCTGAACAGGATAGTTCCAATGCTCAAAGATCAGCTGATTTCACTTTTCACAAATCCACCTTCCAGCCGCCTATGAACAAAAATGTAGCCATTTTCCAACAGGCAGTGCTAAAGGATTTACATTTCCCCCTTTTCGAAGTTGCTACTAGTAGGGATAACATTACTTCTTCTGAAAGAGTGGCCCTATCGGAACTTAGAAGTAATCATAAGATAGCAATACTTCAAGCTGATAAGGGGGGTGCAGTGGTGATTTTGAACATGGATTTCTATATAAATGAGGGTTTACGACAACTATCTGACAGACATTGCTACATGAAAATGGAGATTGATCCTACCATGCAATTTAAAAAAGAGATTGATTTGTTCTTACAATCTGCATTGGATGAGGGTATAATCACGTCTAAAACAGTTCAACATTTAAAGGTCAATGATCCAGACAGACAAATTTTGTATTTATTGCCGAAAATACATAAATCTCTTACACATCCACCAGGTAGGCCCATTGTCTCTGGTCATGGTTCCCTCACTGAACCATTGTCTGCTTTTCTTACTAAATTTCTTAAACCACTATTGCCCCTAGTTAGAGCAAGAATTCAGGATACCACACAATTTTTGCAAATCATCCAGGACTGTCAACTTGAGCCCCATTGTATAATGTGTACGCTGGATGTAAAATCTCTCTACACCAGTATTCCGCATCGGGCAGGGCTTCAGGCTGTAGAATATTGGCTAGGTAAAGCAGAATTGTATTCTCCAGGTTTCAATACCTTGCTTATCTGTCTAACAGAACATGTCTTGACAAAAAATGTGTTCTATTTCCAAGGTGATTGTTACTGGCAACTTCAAGGTACGGCCATGGGGGCTTCTTTCGCCCCGATCTATGCTGATCTTTTTATGGTCTACCTTGAAGAATGCATGATTTATAATCCTTTACACAATTTATACCTTGTTGAAATGGACATATGGAGGAGGTATTTGGATGATTGTTGGATGGTGTGGTGTGCGGATACTGATTATCTTCAGGAATTCTTGGAACATTTGAACAACAATATATGGGGGATTGAATTTTCCATCACATTTCACAGAGAGATGATTACTTTTTTGGATGTCACTGTATATCGTAACAGTGACAACACACTTAATACAAAAATTCATCGTAAATATCCCCAGTTTAACACCTTGTTACATGCTAACAGTATGCACCCACGTCACACCATCCGGAACATCCCTAAATCACAATATCTCAGAATTCGGAGAATTAATTCTTGTCAACAGGACTACACAGCAGCCAAAGACGATTTAAAAATCAGATTCTTGGACAGGGGCTATAGTTTTTCTGATATTGATTCTGCAAGGATTTATTCGGATAAACAGGAAAGAAAGACACTGTTGGAATATAGGGAAAAGAGTCTTAATAATAATAGCCCCAAGATCAGATTGATCAGTACATTAGGTAAAAATCAACAAACAGTCAGGCAAGCGGTCAATCAAAATTGGAATATTCTATTAGCAAATGATTTTTTGAGGGGAATTTTAGGCAATCAGTGCTCATTTTCCTTTAGACGTGGTAAAACGTTGGGTACCCTATTTTCCCATTATAAACATAGAGAAAGCGGGGCAGCTTTATATAAACAACTTACAATCATGGGGGATGAGTTATTGGGGACATTTAGATGTGGACACTGTATATCCTGTGTTCAAGTTAATCAGCTTAAACAATTCACGAGCTCAAATACCAGCAAAGTATATGACATAAAAGTTTTTGGTAACTGTTCCACGAGCTGGGTTATATATCTGGCTACATGCCAATGTAAGTCATTTTACGTTGGCAAGACATCACGTCCACTACGTATTAGAATTGGGGAACACTGTAGTGATATTCGTAACCACAAAACCTCAAATGCATTATATTTACATACAGTCAAACATCCCAGTGCCAAGTTTATGTTTGTTATTATAGACAAAATTACAGGCAACAGACAAAACCAAACAGGATGGCAAGGTATTTTAAGCCATAAAGAAAGATACTGGATCACACATTTAGGAGCACTTTTTCCTCCTGGTCTCAATGACCATCTATAATGTATATGATTACCATGTCCTATCTGATTATTCAATAATATATTGCATTTAGGATTATATTGTACATTATGTTGATTACCAACAATTGTGTATCTGCTTTAGATCACTTGATCTAGTATGAGTTAATAGTTATAATCACACATGCATTGTTATTGGCATCAGTATTAAGGGTGCCATATTGCTTTAAATGTGATTGAGGAGCTTTATGAGAATGTCTTCTTTCTTACTGGTGTATTACAGTATTTATACTGACGTTGGCAGTGCATTATTCAATAATTTTTTCTCACTGATGAAGGCTGGTGCCGAAACTAGTATGAGGATTTGATACAGGACATGTTTGTCCGCTTTTTGCCTTTAATTAAATGGTGAAACCATCTTGCTGGCTTTTTTGTGTTTTTTCCAAGGTTGGTTGGCCGGGCAGTCGTACGTGCGAGGGTTTGTGTTTGCTTTACTATAAGCCTTTAACCAGAAATTCCCAGCTCAGAATGGCAGAGTCCAGCCTCTCCTCCCACAAGAGTGCAGACCACGAACCCTCTTAATGTAAAATAACTGGCCTGAAGCCCAAGTGCTTAAACCAGAATTAATACACTTTTAGAATAACAAACACTGAGCCCTCAATCAACAATTCCCAACTTAGAAGGATGTAAGCTACCTGTCCTGCCACTACAGTGCAGAGCACAAACCTTCTTAATGTAAAACAACTGGTCTGAAGCCCAAGTGCTTAAACTAAAAGGCTTAGAGTGAGTTACACCAAGCAGTAATAAATACAATTGAGTACTTTTAAGATGACGCAAAAGCAAAATAAAGTAGGAAGAAACACAAATACAGTAAAAGCAGATTTTTTTTTTTTTTTTTTTTTTTGAGTGAGCAAATGAGATGTGCCCAGGAGGAGTATCCAAGTGCAAATTTACAAGAGGGGCGGGCAGTTTCAAAGCCACCAAGATTAACACCAAGACAAAAACAGGAAGGGTGGGTGGGGACCTACTGAAAAAACAGTCAATTTCTAGCTAGATATTGCTCAATGCAACACAAACAAATTACTTTAAAAAGTGCAGATAAAAGTTACTTAGCTACACTTATGCGTTCAATTGATATCATGCAGGTCTTAACTGGCCAAAGCTCACAGTTTAAACAGTAGATAATTCACTGTACCACTTGTATAAGACAGAAACTGAATAACAATGAAGGAAACTACTACCCCCACCTATCACTGGCTATGCAGGTTTTTAACAAGCCTGAACAGAAAATACCACATGCACTACTGAAAAAAGTCAATTTCTAGCTAGATATGTTTTGCACATTAATGTGAAGAATTTAAAAACAAAAGTGCGCGGAACTATGCTTGTAAACACAGCTGCCAGAATCAACCACGATAAGATGATGTTTTAATGTGCTCATTCAGCTGCTTAGTTATTATGGTGATCATTCAGCTTAGTTGTTATGGTGCTCGTTCAGCTACTTAGTTATTTATGGCTGGTGCTCGTTCAGCTTAGTGTGTGTGTGTGTATATATGTGTACCTTGAAGTCCCACTTTCTGTAAGTTTTTTGGATGCCGTACTTACAATTGCGGTAGCGCTATTCTCGTGGTTATTTCTTTGAAAGGTCGCTCGCTCGTGTCTAGTGCCAAATTAATTCAATATATGTATTTACTGTTCCATAGCTGTTTGTGGTGGAAATACTCCCTCCCTATGACATTTTGCTTATTTGTTCCACATTATGAAGGCCAGGAAGGACAGTGTTCCTCGTTCTGGAGAGGGAAGGTTGAGAGGTATCGACATTACTGATTGCATATTATACAGGTATGACACAAGTCAGTGTGGAGGTATGCAGGTAAATACAGAGATGAAACTGCAGTGAAGAAGCCCCAGAGGATGTACTTCCCCAAGTCTGAGGTAAGCTATAAGGAACAGAATCTTCCTTTGAAGATTGGGATTCCAGAATAGAATTTCTTAAATAATTAGGTTCATCACCAGATAAACACATTCATTTCTCACTAAGACTTATACATGAAGAATATTTATTTTTACATAGTTGTAAACTTAACAAGCATTATTTATTATTTTATTTTCTTAGCTACAATGATATCAGAAACCCAAAGGCCTTTCTAGGTAAGGAACATTTCACAATTCAGACCTAGGGATATCACTTTAATCAGCACATCTTTGAAAGGAAGCACATAGCAAAGAAAACTTTCATGCTCCTCCCACACAAAGCTACATGCAAGGACTGAACCCCAGATCTTAGAGATGTAAGATAGGAGGACTAAGCAGTGTGCCACCATATCACTTAGCTTGCTGAACATATCATTCTCAGATACAAGAGCTGATTTTAAACGATGTGCTTTTTTATAACAGTAGGCAAATAGGATATCTTATAATGATCACATGAGAAAGTGGATTCTTATTTTTCATGGAAACATCTGAATGGAAGATGATGTGTAAGAGACAAAACTGTATGAGACGAAGACATGGAAAAATGTTGATTTTCTTTCCACACCATGCAACACGCCATATAATGTCATGCATTTAGTCAAAATATTTATATGGACTATTTGATGATTACAAAAAGTGCTTGACAACTGAGATTTTTGCAGATTACGTATGGTAAGTAATGCAATTCTCCCAAATGTATATTTTTATTTCTATAGATAATTTGTTAACTGTGGTAAAGTGCTAATTCAAAAAGAGGTTCAGTTACAAATAAAATGAACAATTTGAAAATTCAGTTTGATAATATGAGCATTTATGTATGATTGCCACTTGCATTTGTTTACCACTTCTTTCTCTTCCAACTGAGATGAAAAGATGGTGCAGCTTCTTAAGGAAAGCTTTGACAATTTAAATGATGTTTTACATGTTTCAGAGTCTTAATACCGGCAACACATATGAGATTGTTGGTATTCAGAGAGGATCACAATTCCCATATTCATTCATTTAAACAGTTGCAGCGGTGCAGCTGTATCAATGATTCTAACACTAGAGTAAAAGAACTGGCAACGGAAAAACAAGGATAGTTGTAGCAGATTAGAAGATATTTTTTCCTTCCAAAATGTTAATAGTGATGTATATAGACGGTGTGAGTTTTAAAATGAAGTATGGTGCAAGTGGAAAGTGAGCAAAAGTGTAATTAGTTGTAAGAGACAGAAACAAAAAAATAACTTTGGTGGGAATAAAAAAGGAGCATAGAATAGTTAATTCAGAAGTGGGAAACTGAGGTTGACTGTAGGATTCTAGTATGTTTTGACTAAATCTGGGGGAGCTCAGAAAATGAAACACAGGAAGTCATAAGGAAAGTCTTTAAAGTTAACACAGAAGACAGTAAATGTAACTCACAGACTTGGGAAAATAATTTCAACATAAGTCATATATCATTTAACACTTCAGTGTTCTGTACATCATGTTTTAACTGTTAACGCAGAGGTTACTGGTTTTAATTAACCTGGGACTGGGAGTTGGTATATTTACCTCAGAAACACAAGGTACAGGATTTCATAGAATCATGGGAGGTTACTGGGGGCTTTACAAGCCATTATTCCTTCACAGACCAGGAGAAATAGCCTGTATTAGCATGTGCATTTATGAACAGCACCAACTGTCCCTATCCAAGAGGGATATATATGAAACCCCCACGGTGAATTTAAAGTTTCTCATCCAACTATCCAAGTTACACTTAAATAGTCATTGAGAAGCTCTGTTTAACCTGAACTGGAAGTTTGTTTCAGAGGACTGACAGCCTGTGGGAGATGTATTTGTCTCTCCAGCAAGTCCTGGTTATGTTGCAGGCTAGGTTAAGGTCTGAAGAGCGAGGGAGTCTTGTCCCATAAGATTTGCGGATGTGCAGTATTTCCATTAAGGCAGGGACTGAGACAGCTCTGTAGGCCTCTAAGCAGTTTATATAATAGAGTATAGTGACAGAGCCTTCAGACTGTCTGTGTAGGTCATGTGATGAAGGCCTTGAATTTCCTTGGTGAGAAACCTCTGAGGTCTCTCCAGCTGCTGCAGGTGTCTGGTGAGGTACATATAGAAGGGAGCATTGTACTCTATTATTGGTCTGATGATGAACAAGTACAGAGGAGTTATAACTTCCTCCTTTTTGGATGTATTCTCTTGCTTATGAGATGGGCAATGTAAAAGGCCTTCCTCATTACTGTGGACACATGATGATTAAAGTTAAAGCTGCTGTCAACCTGCGTTCAAAAGTCTCTCACCACTGGCTTTGAACTTAGGGGGTATTGATAATGTTGTAATTTGCTGGGATTTTACTTTTACTAAAGGGGATGATGATACATGTTTCTCTGTTATGTTTAAGTCTGTGGCTTTGGCACCGATCATTTGTCTGTATAAGCCCTTTTTGTAGTATAGTGACATTGTTTTAGGTTTCAGTGATTGCACCCAGTTTGCAGTCATCAGTGAATTTGGTAAGCCACATGCAATCTATTTTTATCTGACTGTCTGAGAAAAAGATTCCAAACAGAAGTGGACCCAGCACAGATCCTTGTGGAACACCACTAGTAACAGCTCTGGTGGAAGATGTGGAATCCCGTTCTTTTCACAGTACACATTCTGTCTGTAAGCCAGTTGAATGTTGTGGAGAGATGACTATATATCACAGAGGCTACCACTGTTCCAGAACAGACTATCCATAAAAATAAATCAAAGCTCATCCGCCCATATTCAAATGCAACTTGGATCTATGGATGGGTAATAGAAAATGTACTCCAGAATTGCCCCTCATGCCACTAATGGATAGAGGCAGTTCCTAAATGCTTCATCCCTTTAACGGGTCCCCTCAAATTATCTATGGTATGATCACAGTTATTCTCACTAGGGTTAATATACAATTATCAGCCACGGGATAGGTAAGACCAATCAGAAAATGTTAATTCGAGCACCAAAAGGGAATTGGATAAGCTTAAAATGTCCTCAAGTGAACCTTTATTGTGGTAGTAAATAGCTGTAAAAAAAATTGCCCTTTTTAGATCACTAAGTGCTCCTCTCACCCTCCGCCCCCGCCCCCCCAGTCTTCAACAGCATCCGGCACCTATGAAAAAAGAGAGAGAAATGCTAATAAGTTAGAATAAAAGCATTTGTGTTGACATTCATTTCTGAAGAATAAGAAGCATGAGACTGTAATGTCTGAAATGACTAACTGGCTGTGCTGTATTACAAATTTTAATAGCGTTGATAACCAGTAAAGTACATTGCACTGCCACTGTGAAGAGACATCAGTATTTCTGTCGGCTTCTTCCTTAAAATAATAGAATACCATCTTAAAAACTTAATAGAACAGCAAATTTGGCCTTACTATCATTTTCTGTAGAAAACAAAATATAGCATTCTAACATCTGAAATGAATGACTGTCCCAAAAAAGAACTACCGGCAGTTAATGACTAGTAGCCTGAGTTACTGTTAGTAGTCAGTGTTAGTTTCTGATGTATGAAATGTGTTTAACAAGTTTACCTTGCCATAGTAACTCCTTATATTCAAAGGTTTCCTCCCATGGACAGTCCCCAAGGTTCTCTTCCACAATCTCCAAAATGCTGAATCTATACTTGTCAAAATTAGCAGCAGAAATTTTGTGCTTAGTCAATGCATTTTTAAAATTATTATTATTTTTTTATATTGTGCGTATGCTTGTAGATTCTCTCCTTTATATATCTCTCATTTTTACCAGTAACAAAGTTCTGAAGGATTTACATATGGCAGCAGAAATCACACCCTCAGTTCTGCAGTTATAGTGTTCTGTAAATCTAATAGTGGCAACATAAATTATAATCAATTCATCCCCCTCTAAAATAAAGAGACAAGAGGAACAACTACATTTTTAAATCCTGTAATTAGTCCTGTTACTGGAAATATTTTTTTAGGACTCAAACAGACCCTTTAAATGATTGTGTTGCTTGTATATAAAGCTAGGGCTCTTTCCAATGAGCTCTAAATTAGCCTTGTTTTGGTGTACATCTCCCACTTATTTTGGATGATATTTTGAAAGTGGAGATATCTGTGCCATAGCAAAGATATAGCTTTATTAACATTCACAGATCTTTCTATAATGTTACAGAATGTACTAATTCCTTACCCAAGAAAATGGGTATATATATTTTTTATATCCTTTTACACATACCATTTTGATATATTTCTTTCATTAAGTCATTTGGGAATGCCCTTTGTCTAAACATTTTTTTAAGTTTGGTCATTTCCCTTAATATCTGGTTATCACTTATCATCCTGACTATTCCAACATCCCAAGCTGCATCCTATATGAACTCAGGCATGAACTTGCAGCACTGTTAGGCACCCAATTCAACCAAAGCCTGTGTACCAGCTTTCTCCCAGCCGAGTGGAGGACAGCCACTGTCATCCCTTTACACAAAGGTGGAGAGTCCACCGATCCAGGAAATTATAGACCCATCAGCCTAACTAGCCTGATCTGCAAGGCCATGGAATGGATTATCATGGACCTCTTTAACAGGAACATTGGCAATCTCCAAACACTCAGCCCCACACAGTTTGGCCTTGTCAAAGGGAGGTCATGTCTGTTAAATCTGGTCAAATTCCTTGAGACAGTCACCAAAACCATAGATGAGGGGAAAAGGTGCACACCACCTACGTTGACCTGGCCAAAGCCTTCAACACTATTCCCCACTCGAGCAGAGTAGATAAACTCTCTCAACTAGGCATCAATCCATATGTTACCAGATGGGTAGCAAAGTAGCGCACTGATAGAACCCACCTAATCAAAATAGGGGAAACCACATCAAGCAGTAGGCCCGTAATGAGTGGCATACCCCAGGGATCAGTCTTGGGGCCTCTATTATTTGGGATATACTTCTCTGAGGTGCAGGCCAAAAAACAATGGGCTATGGCTGACCATGTTTGCAGATGACTGCAAGCTGGGCGCAGTCATCAATTCTGTAAGTGATGTGGACATCCTCCAAGAGGGTCCCACACAAACAAATGACTGGTGCCAGAAACAATGCCTCAAGCCGAATGCCAAGAAATGCATTATCATCCCCTTTGGGGAGAGTGATTTCCCCACATATTATCACATTAATAACAATGTCCTAAGTACACAATCAGTAGTGAGAGATTTGGTCACCCAGGTTGATAGCGACCTGACATTTGACCACCGTGTTGTTTCCATTGTATGGAAAGCTTTCTACATGGCCCACCTCATAAGTAAGGGTATCTCATCCAGAGACAAAGAGGTCATAACATCCCTGTATGAATACAACACCCACTTTGGCATGTACCTTGCAAAACACATGCAGCCTCTATCTGGCATACAGAGCAATCTCAGACCTCGACTTGATGGGACTGCTGCATATACGCAAGTCAAGCTCCACTGGAGAAATCCATACGGGCAACCTCATCCAGGTCCCTGATATCAATAGGGCTTGTTGGTGGGATAGATTTGTGTCCCAGAGGATCGTCCATCTATGGAATAGACTTCCTCTCCATGTCAAGCAGAGTACCTGATTACCCCTTATTAAGTGCAACCTGGATAACTGTATGGGAAACAGAAAATACACCCCTGGAATTCCACCTGTGTCCCTGCTGGACAGAGTCTTTGGGTAATGACTTGTCTAAACATGGGCTAAACACTTGGCTAGGCTTATAAGGGCCTCGGGGTCAATAGCCTAGTAACCTCCTATGATCCTGTGAACCATTTGTCCTTTAATTAGGCTTCTTTTTGATGAAAGGTAGGTCAAATGTCAGAATACTGGAAAGCTGAACTATGCAGTGTTCTTTGATCTTAGTATAATGAATCTTTACAATGCAAGCATATAAAACTACCCTGAACTATGCAAGCATAATGTTTAACAATTCAGAAACAATTAGCATATTTAACACCTAAGTGATAGGAAATGGAAGAAATGTAAGCACCTTCTGAAGATATGACAAGATTATATTTCTAATAATGACAACTCCATTTTGAGCAGGGGACAGCCTGGTGGCTTCACCAAGTCTGAAGAAACTATCAAATGAATTTATATGAAAGATTTATATATCATTTCCCTCTCTGGCTCAAAGTGTTGAAACCATTGCCATGAAATGTTTATTTATGAAAATAAGGGACATGAAGCCCAAATGACAGCTATTCTACTTCTGAACAAAGATTATTAATACAGAGATTCCCACATAGAGAGAGGAGGATATTTAAAATCATACAGCTCCAGTAATGCTACTGAGGAGGGTCATTAAACCCTACAGAGCAGACAGCTGCTCTTCAAGGTTTATTCAGTTTTCCAGTCTTCCTGACCAGTTGTATCAGCAGAATGTGCTGATTGTTATCAAAATCACTTCAGCTGGAACTGTCTGCCAAGCTAAACCACTCGTGTTCTGTGATCATTAATAACACTCATGCTTGGGTCAAGTTTAGGTTAAGATGAGAGTGGATGCTGAGCAAACTAGTTCTAATTTTTCTGGTTCTGAGGATAATGTGACATATCTTAATATACACATGCATGTAACTTTTCTTTTTTTTGTTTAATAAGCATGAAGGCCCTCTAAGCACACAAGTTTCTTTTAGGGTGACCACTCCCACCTGTAGTGTGTGGTTACTAAGAACTGCACCATTTCCAAACTGCAATGGTGAAGAATCAAACTCAAGAGCAGAGGACATTGCCTGTTAACTATCCATGACTTTAACCATTTCTGCTTAATTTCTGCAGTGCAACAGGAGAGCCTTGTGAAACATTCCCACTTCCACCTCCAAACTAGATGCAGATGGTCAAGCTTGAACTCATGGGCAGCTGCTAGAAAATTATGAATCATAAGTCTGGTACAGCAGTTTTTACTATCTTGTAGTACTTGTCTGACTGGATCATTTGAGAATCCGGTACATTGTATGTGATATATGTATGCTGTAGCCATGTTCATATGGGCTTTCACAAGGGTCTCCCATTTCCACCAGCATCCAAGTACATATTAGTAAATGAATAGGTGAGTTTTTTAAGTTGTTGTTATGTACACAAACAATATTGGACATGTAATAGCAGAATTTACTAAATTTAAACATTAAGAGAAGGTAAAAAGTGATTAGCATTTCAGCATGTTGCTGAGTCCATTGAATTAAAAAAAAAACACTCATACATTTCCATCAAAGCATTTGTAAGTTTAGTTGATTTTGGTAACCGAGAAGGCTACAGGTTAAAGTGACAGTAATGTTTAACTTCTATTTATACATTTTAGTGTTAGTTAATTCTGTTTCTGAGTTCACAGGAATTTCTGTGTGTCTAAGCTTTTGAGGCTGTTGGAAAAAACTATTAAAAACTGTAATTAGAAGATCCTCTTACATCTGTGTGTGTGTGTGTGTGTGTGTGTGTGTGTGCTTGTTTCAGATATATGGTGCATGTCATAGCCCAGAATCTGAAATGAGCTTCTAATTGGAAATCACCAGACATGTGCACCTTATCCAGAAATCTAAGCATCTTAAGACAAAACTGATTTCCCTGCATGGCCACTCATATGTTTATAAGTGTTTATTAGGCTAATGACCACAAGGGCCTTTTTAAGCCTAGCCATGCATCCCACGTATCTAACAAGTTCTAGTACCCTTGATAAGTGTAAGCAGGGGCTTGGGAAGTGGAGTATTTACAGGCAGGGGCCTGGGAGATGGACCATTTACAGGCTGCCTGTGTCCATTAGTAACATAAGTGCCAAAACAGGGATAAATCTCCTGATCCTCATTCAGTTGTTCAAATTACACTTGAATTGGATTAGGGAGGAACCCTGCTTCACATTTTTGGATAGTCTGTTCCAGAGAAGGGTTAGTTTCTGGAATACATACCCGTCTCTACAACAGGTCCTATTTATACCATAGGTAAGGTTTAAGTCTTTAGAATGGGTAATCCTGGTGCTGTTTGTTCTGCAGATCTGCAAGAGGTCCATCAGAGTTTCATGTTACAGTGTCTTGTATACCTAAACATAAATCTTCCCTCAAGAACCTGTTTGAGACAGAATATAGGGTTTGTGCCTTGGGGTGATTTGCATAGGATGTATTACTTACAACTTGTATTCTTTTAGTAAGGAAAGTCTGTGGATGTTCCAAATGTTGGATATGCCTGGTTAGGTACAAACTAAAGGGGGCACTGTACTCAATGATAGTTGTTATGAACGCCAAATATAGTGGAACAATAACTTCCTTGGACCTAGATGACAATATAGAATGGTTTACCCACTACTGTAGACATGTGATGGTCACAGGTTAGATTACTGTCTATGTGTGCCCCCAAGTCCCTGACTACTAGGTCAACTCTTAGGGGCTTGTTATCAATATAATAGTTACTAGTGGTGAATGATTTCCCGAAGGATATTATTATGCATTTCTTGGCATTAAGTTTTAGTCTATAGTTCTAGCACCAGTTGTTTATCTGTGTCAGCCCTTCCTGGAGAACATTTGTTTCAGTGGGTGATTCAATGACGGCTCCCAATTTTGCAATCATCTGCAAATTTAGTCAGCCAGAGAGAGAGAGAGAGAGAGAAGTCAAAAAAGGAGCAATCCCTGGACCGATCAATGAAAGACTCCACTTGACTGGCCTCTTTGTAGATGTAGACTCCCCAGTTTTAACTTCCTGTGTCTTGTCTATGAGCCAGCTGGCTATCTACTGGGTGACATAAGGGTTTGTACCTAACCTCTTAAGTTAGTCAACAATGCCTGAGTGAGGGATTGTGTCAAATGACTTGGCCAGGTCAAGGAACACTGTGTGAAACATTTGCCCTCATCCATTGCTTTGGTGACCTTCTTAAAGAAGTCCACCAGGTTGAGTAGGCATGACCTGCCCTTGATGTCATAATACTGACATCATACAAAACAGATATTAACATTAAGATGCTATGTATTACGCCATGCATTTTGCAACCAGCTCACATCATGATGTGCACTATGCTTGGTATGATGTATCAATTTTGAGCTGACTTCCTGGTCTGGAAGGATGTGTGTTTACTATACCTTGTCTATTCCTATTTTATCTCAGATTTAATTTAGAACTGTACATGTTTTCTTTTCATTGCATAATTTTGTGGTGAATTCTTTGAAAGATCAGGCTTACAATTTTAAAAGTACTTCCATTAAATTCAATATTTATTAACTTCTATCTAATGAATTTTTATATATTTTTTTCTGTTATTCTCATATCTAACAGAGCAATGTTTCATAAATGTAGTGATGTTACATCATTCATTTCAACAGTCCCAGGAACTATCCTTTATATTCCAGTCATTCTCGTACTGTTTTTATTTTCTCTTTTTTTTCTGTCCTTTTTTAGGGGTTATGACTTTTTTATCATTCTCTGCTGGAATGTCATTTTCTGATACCTGCATACACTTCATGTGTTAGCCGTCTGCTTCAGGAAGTCATTAGATGTGCCTGTTTCTTTCTATAACTGTGTGCACCTCCTAAATAACATGAACACTCACATAAAAGCACAGGAGCAATACTTCTGTTTCTTATGTTTGGTCTAATTCCTTAAAAGGCTCTTGAGTCTGTTAGCAGCTTTACAAAATAAGTACCAAATCTCTGAAATCCTCTTTTCCTAATGAACTCTGCCTACTTTTCGTTTCTAGATTTTTGGGGTTCCCATATATGTGCATAATTTTCATTCTAGTTGTATCTATTTCATAAATACTTTCATACCCGACTTATTTCTCCCAGCCCAGCATGTGGCTTTTCATTCCACGTTGCTCTTTTTTTGCCCATCAGAGTGTGGTGTTCCTCTGAATGTTATTGTTGTAAGTTTTTTGTTCCTGCTGAGTTCAAAAGCTGACCCAGTAAAATGTTTTTTCAGCTTCATTTTATTAAAAGTTTATTAAAGTCAGCCTAAGGGTGATTCACTGAATCTCACAGTCAGGACACTAACATTGTCAAAGTAGCTGAAAGTAATAAAATATAACAGCATGCCAATATACATAATACAAGTACAAGAAAAATAAAACAATTATATGATAATGTATGTGATGAAATTCCTGAATGCACTCTTGCTTAACATTCAGTGGATATAAAAAGTTTATACACCCCTGTTAAAATGCCAGGTTTTTGTGATATAAAAAAATGAAACCACAATAAATCATTTCAAAACTTTTTCCACCTTTAATGTGACCTATTACCTGCACAATTCAATTGAAAAACAAACAAATCTGTTAGGGGAAAATTATAAAAAAAATGTACACTAAGCTGGTTGGATAAGTGTGCACACCCTTAAACTAATACTTTGAAGCACCTTTTGATTTAATTACAGCATTCAGTCTTTGTGGGTACACATCTGCCATCAATTAAAGAGACTCTGATTAACTCCAAATAAAGTTCAACTGTCCTAGTAGGATTTTCCTGACATTTATTTATTTCCCTGCTACAGCAAAAGCCATGGTTCACAGAGAGCTTACAAAGCATCAAAGGGATCTCATTGTTGAAAATATCAGTCAGGAGAAGGGTACAAAAACTGGACATTCCTCCAAATTGATACAAAGACAAGATGAAAACTGGTCAGGGAGACTGCCAAGAGACCCACAGCAACAGTGAAGGAGCTGCAGGAATTTCTGGCAAGTATTGGTTGTGTACTACATGTGAAAACAATCTCCTGTATTCTCCATATGTCTGGACTATGGGGTACGGTTGCAAGATGGAAGCTTTTTCTTACACAAAAAAACATCCAGGCCTGGCTAAAATTTGCAAAACAATACATCAAGACTCCCAAAAGAACATGGGAAAATGTGTTATGTTCTGATGAGACCAAGGTTGAACTTTCTGGCCACAATTCCACAAGGTACATTTGGTGCAAAAACAACACTTCGCATCACCAAAGGAACACCATCCTCACAGCATGGTGGTGGCAGTATCGTGCTTTGGAGTTGCTTTTCTTCAGCTGGAACTGGGGCTTTAGTCAAGGTAGATGGAATTATGAACACTTCCAAATACCAATCACTTTTGGTCCAAAACCTACAAGCATCTGCTAGAAAGCTGAAGAGGAATTTCACCTTTCAAGATAATAATGACCCCAAACATACATGCAAATCAACAAAAGAATGGCTTCATGAGAAGAAAATTAAAATTTTAGAATGGCCCAGCCAGAGCCCACATCTAAATCTAATAGAAAATCTGTGGGGTGACCTGAAGAGGGCTGTGAACAAGAGATGCCCTCATAATATAACAGATTTGAAGTGCTTTTGCAAGCAAGAGTGGACAAATATTGTCAAGTCAAGATGTGCCATGCTGATAGACTCCTATCCAAGAAGACTGAATGCTGTTATTTAATCAAAAGGTGCTTCAACAAAGTATTAGTTTAAGGGTGTGCACACACAACAACGTATTAGTTTAATGGTGTGCAACCAGTGTATTGTACGTTTTTTTTTTAAATATTTTTTCCCCTAACAGATTTGTTTGTTTTTCAATTGAATTGTACAGGTTATAGATCACATTAAAGGTTGGAAAAGTTTAGAAATGATTTATTGTGGTCTAATTTTTATATATCACGGAAACCTGGCATTTTAACAGGGGTGTGTAAACATTTTATATCCACTGAATGGTAAGGGATTAGCAAACTTTTTCTTTCATTTCCAGCAGTCAACTTCTCTATTAGTTTCATGAGTAAAAGAACAAATTATACTAGTTGGTTTTGCTGTGGCCATTATGAAATTTATTTCATGCTATATTTTTGCATATTTTATCATCGACTTTTTTTTGTCCATAGAGTGTAATTTGCTTTATGCTTTTATATCTGTTTCATCGTCATCAATGATTTCAGGTCAATCATATGGGCTTGTTTGACCTCTCCTTTCCTTTTAAAACAAGATTACCAACTTGCATGGCACAAGCTACTGTTTGAGAACTGAACAGAGCTTTTATATATTTAGAGCAACAGGTGATAGTTTGTACTTTTGTGCTTTTAGGCCAATAATAGCAAATTCCAAGGAATGCAGGATCATTTATGACCTGTTGCTTCTGATAGTGTAACAATTCTGGGCTAAGTGGTACAGGCTCCATTATTCCTATTAGAAGCAATACAGCACACAACTTTTTTTAGAGATGGAGTATATATACATATGTTTATATGGGTTCATGTCAAACCAACGACATGTTACAATAACGAAAGTCACTACATCGAAACAAAACCATCGACAGTACATTTATAAGAAAGTACAGTGCTAACATGGGTCCTGCAAGGGGGAAGTAAAGGATATGATATGATACTGTACCCATACTACTTCCCCCTTGCAGAACCCATGTTAGCACTGTACTTTCGTATAAATGTACTGTCAATGTTTTGAACTGTTGATGGTTTCGTTTTGATGTAGTGACTTTCGTTATTGTAACATGTCGTTGGTTTGACATGAACCCATATATATACATATATTTATATATATATTACAATGCAGTCCAGGTTTGACCTTTTCTATATTACTTTTGCTTATTTACATCTTTGTCATTTGCAGATATTGCTATTTGTAGTCTCACTCGCTGTAATCCTGTTTGTTGCCAGCCATTCTTCAGAGGCAGAAAAGACCGAATCACCCCCCACTCTACTGAACTATGAGAAGAGGAAGAGAAGACTCCCAGAAAGGCCCTCTTTCTTCAAAAGTAGAATTGATGAGAAATAGCTCAAGTGTTGGGCAGCCCAGTGGGGCATGAGGTAGTGTTGCTGCCACACAGCAAGAGAGTGCATGGTTTGGTTCTTGGCTGGGACGCCTTCTGTGCTGAGTCTGCATGTCGTCCATGTGTTTGCATGTTTTTTTGCCAATACTGTGATTTCTTCCCAGGTTAGCAGGTGTCAGTGTGTGACAAAGAAAAAAGCCTGGAAACATACTTTTTTCTTACTTTACCTTGAAAACTCTATGGACAGCAGTGGCTGTCCACAAGGACAATGTAGGATTAGTATGTGACTCATAAGATAGCATGGGAGCATAAGTAAAGCCACGGTTCCAAGTGAAATATATAAATCAAACACACTTATGTGCATATCTTAATGATCCCTAGTTTTTCATCAACAGATGAGTGTATCAGTTAAGGAAATCACAGAAAATATGACTTACAATGTGGTCAAAAGCAGCTAATAGCTGTATTTCTTAAATTCCTTCTGTTAGTCAGAAATAACATTAACATAAAAAAATCATTTTTGAAGGCATTTAATTTTGTTGCTTAATATTTATTAACAAAAATACATTATGTACTGCAAGAAAATCCTAATCACTCCTGTGACTGAGATTAGTTTAATAGTTTTCAAATTTCTGAACTGCAGTCATGATGGCCAAACCCAGGGATATACAAAACAAAAGGTCCATTCTACCATCCTAAATATTTGATGAGAGCTTAAAATGCAAGACAACACAAACTGGAGGCAATACGTCCTCTCAGAAGAAAGAAAACCAAAACCAACAAAAATTGGAATCCATCTAACCCTAACAATAACACTCCAATAACTGAAAGAAGTATTATTTCTTATGTAGAAAGCAGAAACTAAAATTTTGATTGAATCTATGTCAATTAAATATCCTATGGATTATTGAATTAAAAGATTGAAACAGTTGGAATTGTATATATCATCTTTCAATGATGGTTATAAGTGAGTGACTCAACAATTAAGGAACACTTGGCCAGTTCTGTGCCTCACAAAGATAAAACCCTGGTTATTTTTCACTTGACTATAATTTGATTAGGGGCACTGCTGAAGGAGTGGGCTTAAGAAAGAGAAGGCAGATGACACTGTTTTTGCTCTACTCACTCTGGGGTGAGATCTGGAGTTGGGGCCAATGAGGATACATCACTTGGTGTAGCAGACGCAACTCATTACGGATCCATTACAAACCGGACAGGTATGCCTCAAAGCTGGGATGCAACTAGGGAAATAGAACCATCTAACTTAGAATAGTTCCAGAAATGAGAGCAATGATTTTTTACAGCTTGGCCCTTATCTCAGGTGGAATTAATAAGTTGTAAGACTCTCCACTCTGTGGGACAAGCAAGATAAGAAGGATTTTAAGGAGAGCAGGGGTCAGACAAAAAATAAGAAACATCCCACTTATTAATCAACTTCTAGACAAATCTCTAGACCTCAAAGTCTCAAGAAAAAGGAAAACAATCTCCTAAAAGATATTTAAATATTTCTTGAAACTGTTGGGCTTACTGAATTGTGCATGAGAATCTTCCATATTCATTGACTAATTGCAAATCAAAAGATCTGATTATTGTGGAATGTGTTCACTTTGCTTTCTACTCATCTGTCACCCAAAAAAAGCCTAGAATACTTTATCTAAAATTATTTAATGTCTTACATGTAACAATTTAAATACAATGAAAATCAAATAGGATTGTACTTAGAATGGATGTGAAATTAAAATTTCTTATATTTCATTGAAGCGAAAGTGAGGCAGCAGCAATTACCAGGATTTGTGCAAATACTGATTAAAAGAAACTTATGGTTCTATAAGTGCAGCAACACTTCTGTTTACCATAGACATAATTAAACTCCAGGTTAACCCTGTCCATGAACTGCATACATTTTACAAGAGCTGCTTAATAAGGAAAAAAAAAAAAAAAACATTTTGCAACATTTTATGAGCACTGTACATTTGTAACAATTGCTTCATGTTATTTTGAGAAACTGACTGATAGAGACAATTACCCTTACTATTTTTTAATGCAAAATACTACATTCTGTTTGGTATATAATACATGGTACATATGGCATATAAATAAAACATCGAGGTTAAAGATTTTTAAAGATCTTGTAATGAAACTTCATTTTAATGACAAATGTTTAAGAATACTGAAATACAACACTTAGGATTATGAAATGTGTGAGGATACTCATAGACATAAAATGAAATTTATAACATCTGGTATAATATTAGCGAATTATAGTTTACTGACATACTAAACCTATCATTTTTAATCAAGAGAACAAATGGTATAGTAATATAAAGTCTTTTTATTGACTTCTAGAATTTAAGTTAAAATGTTATAAAATGATCGACTGCTTTTTGATTTTTAGTTCCTTTTATTTACTTATTTTTGACTGATATTCACAAAAACATCAACACTGATTTGTTCAACACTGGCATTTCCAATAGTGCAACAGCAATATTCTACAGTTCAGAGACATGATGAAGCCTTAATCAGCAACATGTCATTAATGGCTCATTCTCATGTCTTTGAATCAGACACTAGTGCAGACTGACCTAACTGCATTATTTTTAACCCTGTTAGCCCAAGCAAAGCAGTTATAAAAACATCTTTAGATATGCATATACATACCAACTCACACACACACACACACACACACACACACACACACACACACACACACACACACACACACACACACACACACACACACACACACACACCACACACACCAGTACTTACCTCCCAGGGCACTACCAGTTCTGATCCTTTCATCGAAGTAAAAAAGTGTACATTGCATGCAGTTTATCTACTTAGCTCCTGAAATAGGGCAGTAAAGCTGTGTTTTAAATCACTCTATGTTATTATTTAGATGCTGATGATATTTCTAAGATAGATACAATCGTTAAATTATCTGCATTTGCATGTGGTTTCCACTGGTGATACCTTTGTCTACTTTATAGGTCAGTATCGTCCGACCACTGTAGCAGTACAGTCGTCTTGAATTGCTCAGACCCAGTGCTGTGAACAGGACTGCAGAGCTTTTTAAGTATTTCTGAATATCTCTGGAGTATGTTAAACTGCTGTAAAGTTAGTAATTACTTTTTGTTTTAGTAATTATTTTTTATTCATGATATGATGCTTTTTGTGTAAAAAAGTATACATTTTATGTGCCAGTGGAAACTTCCTTGGAAAACTACTGAATTTGTTTAAATCAGTTTGCTCATTTGCTACTGTTATATATAAAAAAAATACACTTTATGCATCGCCACTTAGCTAGGGTTAAACTATTCCTGGCGCCATAAAGTCTGGTCTTCAAATTTTCCCTTAGAACTAGCCAGTTTTTGTTTTAGCACTCAAATCTGTTTCTTTGAGCTCAGCACTTGTTCAGAACTCATTGTAAGCACTAAATAAGCTACAAATTACTACAGCACTCAACTTTCCTCACTTCTCTAGAGGAAAACAGTTTTTAGTACTTAATAAATAAGCACCTATCCAGGCATGTCTAAGGTCAGCTCCTGGTGTTTTCTCCTGTCTACCTGATGAATCTGGGCATCTTGGGGTAACACAGCAATTGCCTCATGTATACAGACAACCCTCTCCTCCTACCACCCAACACTACAACCTGTGAGAGATGCACTTATATAGCCAAACTGGAAGCAAAGCTCTCTTCACCCCAGACTGGACTAGGAAGTCAAGAGGAGAAGGTAAACACTTGCACCACACTCATCACATAGTCCGTCAACTCCTACACCAACAAAACACACACATAGCAACACAAAACACACACCTACATTTGTGGAGGCCCTCAATGAAAATCTGCTCAAGCAACAGAGACTTCCAAAGCAGAAACGCATGCAACCTCCACTCTTCCAACACAACCCAAATGACACATATCCCACAAACTCAGTGTGCCACTCAACCACAGCCCATAAGGCATAACAACGTATCCAACACTCTAGATATAGGTGACTCTATAGTCAGGCACACTGATGTTCCACTCACCAGGCTAAACAAGGAAAAAGTTACTGTCAGCTGCCTGTTGGGTGCCAGGATCCACCACATAATGCACACACACACAGGTTATTCCACAACAAGTAGAAATATGACTCTCTCATTGTCTATGTTGGTGTGAATGACATGAGACGTACCTCCCTGGACTACATGAAAAGAGACATGGAGGAGCTCTCCGATCTTGTAGCCCAGGCAGGTATGACCATAGCCTTGAGTAGCATCCTGCCATCACCCAGAATTATACAACAGTACAAGGACAAAATGACTGATTTCAGCAATTGGCTAAGCTTCTTGTGTCATACTAAGGGGGATCCAGTATCTGTCTGTCTGGGATGACATGATCGACAGACCACGTTGCTTTGCCAGGGATGGCCTGCACCTGTCACCCTTGGGATTCTGGATACTGGCTAAGGCTCTTGCCACCCCTATAGTGCTGTTTTTAGGCAAGGTTCAAATGACAAATTCATCACTGTAACAGGTACAAGCAAGCAAAATCTGAGGGTAATGCTACTCAATGCTAGAAGTCTAAACCTCAAAATGCATTCACTCGAGGCACTCCTTAAAATGGAGGAAATCAATATCTGTGCAGTAACAGAGACCTGGTTCAAAGCTTCAGAGATCACCCCTGCATTACCAGGCTATAATTCATACCAAACCTTTTGGCCACATAACCTGGACCGAAACACTAAAGGTGGAGGCGTGTCCATATTCATTAACGATATCCACACCTCAAGGCTAGTTGCTCAGCATAATGCATCCGAGATTATCCAAGTGCAACTAACTCTGGGCAAGACTGCAATCCAAATTTTAACTTGCTACAGATCTCCCACCATGCCTCAGGATTCCCACTCCTCATTTCTTGATACACTGGAAAGTATTAGGGTACAACCCAACACCCTAATAATGGGCGATTTCAACTACCCCACCATTAACTGGGAAAACTACTCATGTACCAACTCTTTTGCGCAACGTTTTCTGGAATTAATAAATTCCAGTGCCTTGGATCAACTTATCCACACCCCCACCAGGGGCAGCAATATCCTAGACCGGGTTATTACAAACATGGGCGGCTGGTGTTCCACACTAGAGGTCAATTCCTCGTTGGTCAGATCCAACTACAAGCTAATCAGTCTAGACATCTATATCCCGCCTCCACCCCCCCATTAGGGAAGCCAACATAAACAATTTCTCCAAAGCCAACTTCACGCTGCTTAAGACAGTAGTGGCAAACTTCACAACACCCATACAGATGGACAATAGAGGTACGACTGCTGAATCCTACACAAGTGCATGGATCGTGCTATCCCTAACAGAACCAAGATGCTATCCTCCAAAAAAAGGAAGCCAATCTGGTGGTCCCCTGGCATAAACAAACTTTACAACAGAAGAAAGAAACTGTTGCAAAAAAGAGTAAAATCCTATGACTGGAAGAACTAGCTGGTCAGCATCAGTAAGAAGCTGAGATCCCTCATAAAATCCTCCAAAGCTAGTTATGAAAACAAAATCGCCACTGATTCAAAAGATAACCACAAAGCATTCTATAGCTACATCAAGAATCTCAATGGAAATACTCCTATCTGCTCTGAGTTACAGCACAATGGCACTAAATATAGAGAACCAACTGATATTGCCAACATCCTGGCAGACAGATTCAGTGCTAACTTTACCTCCCCACCCCCTAAAGGGCCCATCTCTATACTGGAAGAATGCAAAGTTCCTATAATCATGGTTGCACAGGTAAAAAGCACACTCTCCAAAGCCAAGAACACAGCATCCATTGGACCTGACAACATTCCAGGCTGTGTTCTACATGAATGACAGAATGAACTGGCACTCCACCTAAGCACCATGTTCAATCATAGCCTCACCTCAGGTGTTGTGCCCACTGAATGGCGCACGGTGACAGTTATCCCACTCCACAAAGGGGGAGGCACCATGGACCCCAGGAACTACTGCCCCGTTAGCCTAACGAGCCTGGTCTGCAAGGCTATGGAATGTATCATCATGGAACTTATAAACAAAGACATTGGTAATCTCCAAACTCTGGACCCCACCCAGTTCAGGTTTGTAAAAGGCAGATCATGTCTCCTAAACCTGATTGACTTCTTTGAAGCCGTCACCAAAGCCATAGACGTAAGTTGGTTTACACAGCCTATCTAGATCTCACCAAAGCTTTTGACACCATTCCGCACTCTGGAATTATAGATAAACTCACTAAACTAGGTATAAAACCCTATGTCACAAGATGGATTGTCAACTGGCTCACTGACAGAACCCACACTGTGAAAGTAGCAGACTCCAAATCCGACTTCAGACCCGTGACAAGTGGTTCAGTGCAGGGTCCTCTCCTGTTTGGTATCTACTTTTCTGAAGTACAGACTAACACAGAAGGTCTTTGGCTAATGAAGTTCGCAGATGACTGCAAACTAGAAGCCATAACTGAAACTCCTAACGATGTGGACATCCTACAAAAGGGCCTCACTGATACAGATGCCTGGTGTCAAAGCCATGGGCTAAAGCTCAATGCCAAAAAGTGCGTTGTCATCCCTTTTGGTAAAAACTCTGTACCCATGAGCTACCATATAGGTGTTAGTCTACTTAACACTGAAAGTGTGATAAGAGACCTTGGGACACAGGTGGACAGTAGTCCCTCCTTTGATAATCACATCGCCACAGTGGTCAGGAAATTCTTCTACATGGCACACCTCATCACAAAGGTTTCTCATCCAGTTAAAAAGAGGTCACTGTTTCCCTCTACTCATCACTCATTAGACCCATTATAGAGTACAATGCCCTTTATGGTATGTACCTCACAAGACATCTACAACAACTGGAAAAACTCCACCTTTACTCCATCGCATATCGCCTACTCACAGGCGATCTCTGCCTAGCATACAGAGCTATGTCAGACTCAGAGCTGTTGGACATGCTCCACTTAAAGAAATCCCAATCCCTCCGAACTACATGCTCTACGGACCTAAACCTTGTCACCACAATAAACAGAACATGCTAGAGGGATAGAGTCCTGTCCCAGAGACTTCCCATACTCTGGAACACACTATCTATCTATATCAAACAAAGCTCCTCATTAGCACTCTTCAAGAAAAATCTTGATGATTGGATTGGAAATTGGAAATTCACCCCAGGGATCATCTCTGTGGCTCTACTCGACAGGGGCACAGGAAAACACTTTTCTTGTGTGGTGAAAGACAGGGTACCTTTTTGGCTAGGCTTGTATAGGCCCTAGAGCTGATAGCCTGGTACCTACCTCTGAACCTATATACAGTGTGCAAAAATTTAAGAAAAAAATATGTTAATCATTTAACTTTTATTGAACTTTAAATGTAAAGCATGTGTGGCCATCAGACTCAATGTTTGTGTCAGGAAAAGTACTTGTTCTATTAGGTAGAAAAGAATAGGGGCGTGTTCAGGTTTTCTTTTCATTCTGAATTACTAATACAAATACATCACAACAGTAAAATGTTTGGTTAGTGTTACAAGGTTATTAAGTGTTTTTATTAGTCTCAATTGTATTTAGCACTGATTTCCTTTAATGAATGTTATTGTATGAAGTAGTATTTTGATCCCACATATGATTTATCAAAAAATAAAAACTTTACTTTAAAAATAATTTCATTTAATCAAGGAGGCTAATATGGTGCTGATACTTTCAGTATTATTAATAAAGAGCTACAGTAAGAATATACAATGGAAAACAAAGCACCCCTTGACTGCATCGTAAAAGCAAAACAATTAAGAACCAAATTACACCATGAATCACATCAAATGTTTGTTTTTAGCACATTCAATGATTTTGTGTTAAGGCCATCAGTTTATTAACAACCCCATCATACAGTCTGTTATCAAACATCTTTGCCAGATCCAAGTAGTTACCAGGAGCAATGTGACGCTGTCCACTACCCGTGTAACCTTTTTTGGGGCACACAATGTTTATCAGGGTCATGCTTAATCATAATTTTTAATGTCCTGGTTTAAGAGGCTAAGGATTATGCAGTCCATGGCTTTACAGACCATACTAGTAAGGCTAATGAATCTGTAGTTACCAGGACAGTGGTAGTGCCTACCTTACACAGGTTATCAACACTGCAGTGTGCCCTGACCCAGGAAAAAATCTTGTGGTAAGACTTATTTTGAACAATTTAAGGGATTAGCATGAACTATTTGTTTTCCATGCCTTTAGAGATCTTATTATCTAGGACCTCCTCTAGCTTGATATTTCAAACACTGTAGCCAGAACTTAGAACAAGACATTGAATTTATATCAGGTAGTAAATGAAACTAAATGGAGATGGATTCATTACCAAGTACCCTCACTTGCTCTGGAATAGTCTCTCTCTTGCATGCCCAGCAATATGACTCTAATCCAGCCTTCAAACATAGTTTGAACAAATGGATGGGTACTCTAAAATACATTATGGGACTCGCCTGTCTTTCCCTCATTGAAAATGTGAAATGTTGGTAGAGACTATGGGTGGTTATTGGCAAGATATTATGTGGCCACTGGTCAAATAACATTGTAACTGATATTATTCCAAAGATTTATTGTACAGAATTTTACAATTAAATCTCACTGAAGTGCATCAGTTTGAAGACAATGTAAAAGATATTTCACAAGACCTATTTTTCTCAATAAGAAAGTATGCAGAGGGATGTTGGCCATTTCTCATTTTGAAGAATAAAGATTATTTTTCGTAATTTTTTTTTTAAAAAGGCTTCTACGTTGTTATATGTTTTGTTTGTATTTTATGTGATTCTCCTCCTTTCAAGTACGGGTGTTGCCTGTGTAAGCTTGTTGGATGAGGGTTTCTTATGTTTTATTTAAATTTTGTTAGAGAGTTAGTTTTAAGAAAAGTTTGAAGTACTGATTATGATTTTTATTGTAAAATATAACTTGCAACTTTTGCATATCTATATCAATATCTACATCTTTATCTATATCTATAGCTATATGTTAAAATAAGTCACTCAATATTGTCTTTCAATGCTCCTGCTGTATAATCTATGTTGAAGATATGCTGAGGTTTAGGAATAAAAAGTGATCATGATGTTTAATGGAACGTAAAGGGCATACAAACTTCAAATAAAAAAAAGTTGTCGTGTTTTTCTCCCTTCTGTTTTTATAAACATAATACTCATTGTGTTTTACTTTAAGAAACACTTTGGTTGGCATCACAACAAGTAAATATAAAGACAATCTTAACAAATGTGCTGTATGCTCTGGAAACTATAAGAGGATTGATGAAGGGACTATTTTTTTTTCATATATTGAAGTAGGTTTAATAGCTATAGATTTAAATGCTAGATTTTGTAACCTGATTCTGCAGTTCAGATACGTTCATGCTCCTATTCTGTTGCTTACTCTATATCTGTGTGCAATGGTCACTTCAATACACGTTTGTTTGCAGTACAATATAAATATACAGATTTGTTTTAACCATCATAACACATAAATGCAGTCCAAACATATTAAATAGAGAACAAATACCCTGTAGTTATACACTGCTATCATGATCTATTGTTGATTTTATTGACTTTTCTATTTAGCAAATCAATATTAAATCTTATATTCGAGGAAAGTATAATTTACCATCTTCTCATATTCATATGAATCCTAGTCAAGGACTATGTATTCAGAATCAGAATCACATTTATTTGCCAAGTATGCACACCTATAAGGAATTTATCTCCAGTTTCAGTGACTCTCCAAGTATGAATTACATAAATTACATACATACAACTATTAAGGGCAAGACAAAAAAGTAAATATACATGTACATATACATATACATGTACATATACATATACATAGAAGGTGCAAAGTGTAACTCAGTGCAAGAAATACTGAAATAAACTCTGAAAGAAACAAGAATTAACAATATATAAACAATACTGCAGGATCCTCGCAAACTTTAGAAAAAAAACACCGTATCCTAATAAGCTGAGTTAACCATTTATGAACTTGATGGCTTGTGAATAAAAAGCTGTTCTTATATCTGCTTGCTTTGGTTTGTATTAATCTATAATGCCTGGCTGATGATAATACTTCAAAAAGATGGTAGCCTGGATGTGAAGGGTCAGTGATGATTTTCCCCTGCTCTTTTCATGACTCTGGAATAGTACAGGTCCTGTAAGGGGGGCAAACTAGCAACAATGATATTTTCGGCAGACTTGACTTTTTGATGTAACCTATTTTTGTTATGATTACACAGAGATCCAAACCACACTGTTATGGATGAGCTGAGAACAAACTCAATGACTGCTGTACAGACGTGAATCAACAGTTCCTGTGGGAAGTTGAACTTCCTCAACTGTCACAGAAAGTACATTTGCTGTTGTGCCTTTTTTATGATGGACCCTACAGTGGTCTCCCACTTCAAGTCCAGGGTGATTATAGATCCCAAAAACTTGAAGGATTCCACAGCTGACACATCAGTATTAAGTATAAAGGGGGGAGGGTAATATTATAGTACCACTCCTAAAGTCCACCATCATCTGCACAGTTTTAAGAGTGTTCAGTTCCAGATTATTCTGACTACACCAAAGGGCCAGCTGCTCAACCTCCCATCTGTATGCAGACTCATCACCATTCCTGATGAGCCTGATGATAGTTGTATCATCTGCATATTTAATAAGTTTGACAGAGGGGTCCTTAGAGGTACAGTCATTAGTGTAGAGGGAGAATAGCAGTAGGGAGACCACACATCCCGAGGGGGGGGGGGCTATATTAATTGTGCAATAGCTAAGTGTAAATTTCCCCAGTTTTACCTACTGTTTCCTATTGGTTAGAAAATTGGTGATCCATTGACAGGTGGAAGCAGAAATGGAAAGCTGTGAGAGTTTCAAGTGAAGAAGTTCAGTACTAATACTTATAAATAAAACAGCAGCTTTATTGATATGTCATTGTCATTAACATTTCAGGGTCATTCTAAGTTAGACCTTTAAATAGACATTATTAAACAAATATCAGATCCTTACAAGGAAGTTAAACCCAACCATTTTTACAACTGCAAATAATGCAAAATTATAGTGCAAAATTATATGGATGAACAAATAAAACATTTTGAAAGAATCTGATGCAGGCTCATATTTGTGGGGATTTCTCTCTGTCATTAAAAAAATACAAGTTACCACTTTATGTTTGGGTGATTGTTAAAGAAAAAAAATATTTTGAGATGGTGGAAAATCAGCTTGTCTTGAATCTGAAAAAAGTAGCTGGATTATTAATGTCAAACAATGAAGTGATGCCTCTACTATTAGTTTGATGTAATAAAACAATATCTCAAAAGTCCAAAAACCAAAGAATGGCAAGTCCTTGTACCTTACTATTAAAAGTAAGAGAGTTATATTGGCAGCTTTTGATGAACGCATACAATTTTCCAGGATTGAATGAAACATGTACGATTTCTAGTATTTTAAAACTTAAAACTTTGCACAGATGACAGGAGTATTAACCACATATGAGTTTTGACAAAGTGCTGGGAGTGATAAGGTCATCACTTAACTGGTACATACTCCAAGTTAAAGTTGTTCTTGGTTGTTTTATTGTAAATAGCATGACTCCTTATTGTAACATAGATTACTTGTTTCCACTTAGAATGAGAATGTTATTTTATTTTCCTTGTGTTGTTTCCATTTTTTTCTACTTCCTTTGTGTCCTTGATAGTAATTGTTGCTCAAAGGGAACGTACTAGTCATTGTATGGTACAATAAGTACAATGGGGTGGGTAGGATGTATTCTTCATTGTTGAAAGAAGCAATGGCACTAAGGTGTAAAATAGGACTGATGTCTTTAAGTGTAAAACATGCATAGATCCTTAACTGGACTCCGCTGGGTGGGTTGGGATCACATGACAATGTATTCATTTATTTAAAATGTTTTAAGACAGGTTTTACTTGCATCTAAAGTAGTCTTTGTATTCAACAAGACGAAAAGCGTTTCATGTGTATCGTGTATTTTTTAGTAAAAGTTTACAGAGTGAATCTACTTTGTCCTCTGCCTTTTGTTTGCCATTCTTTGGTTTTTGGACTTTTGAGAAGTTTGTTTTGTTTGCCTATTTTGCCCTGCGTAAAGTTTTCTACTGCTACAGGAAGTGCTGCTTGTATCAGGATTGTTGGCTTTCAGTAGGGTGTTGGCGTGATTAAGGAGCGGTCTGCAATTCATTCACATGGTTGGATTTGGTTCTTTTTCGATGAGTGTTTGATGCAACTACTTCTCAATAACCATCAACGAGGATGAGTATATTTTAGATGTACTTTATTTTGGTAATTCGAACACTTGCGAATAATTTGGATCATACCATCTCGTTTCTTGCTTTTTTCTGTTTTGGAAGGAGAGATTTTTATGCGTCTATGGTTTTTCAACTGGGTTACCTTATTTGAACTGTGGACTTGCATTGTGGGGAACTAGATTCAATTATTTGGACTCTGTTGAACACTTTATATATGTGCATTATGTATCGGTGAATACATGTATATTTTTTGTATTTGACTTTGTTCTACAAGAAACTGCCTCTTCACCAAGGGTCGTTCATTTTTTTGGATCGGGACATTAGGTTTTGCGAATTATATCAGACATTACAATTTCCAATTTGGTAATCAATGTTTAACATTTTGTTTATGCCCTTTTGCTAACAGGGCTGGTGATTTTGTTTTTGCGAACTATTTGCAACTGCCATTCAAATGCAGCTGGCGCCATTTTACATTTTCGCCTTATGTTCTGACTTTTGTAATTATTTTGTATAGACTTTAATTGCTGCCTTTGTTATATATTTAGGGCTGTATTCGCTTATTCCAATAGAAGAGCACTTTTTGTAGTTGTGCACTTCTATTTTGAGTATTATCATCATATAGATTTATTGTTATGAAGCGTATCCAGTGTATACATAATTACCACAGGCATATGTTGTTCATTTTTTAACTTGTTAAGCTTTAATGTGCGCACTATTGATCATTTGTATTGGCCTATATTTCTTTACATTTTGGGGATTGTTTATAACATATTGTCACTAAATTAGTGATTTATTAGGTGCTGTTCATCCCCTTATCAACGTCTGTTGGTTTGCTTAGATTTTTTTAATATATATTACTCTATAGCTGTTTTTCTCATCCCTTGGTGCTGATGATGTTTTTTGACTTATAACAAAGTCCTTTGCATTATTGTATTAGTTACATGCTGGTCTTAGTGTCATATGTATATACCTCAAATATAATTATACTGTTTATATATTTGAATACAGTATATTATTAGACCTCATGTCCTTCATGTGAGCATCACTTTATAGTAGTTGTTCACATATTTTACATGTTGGGGAATATTTATGACACAACTCTTTGGTTATTAATATATATTATGTGTTTTCTAAGTTCCCCCACATTCTGTTATATGTCCATCTAGACTACATATACTTAATAGTTGTTGTTATCTAGCTCTGGGGATTGGTTTTGACCAATGGTATACTTTATACTATTGTTAGAGTTCTTTGTTCTTATTTTATTATACATTAGTTTCATTGTTTCCCTTACTCAGTTAGTTGACTGTATCACAGTCTATTTTCAGTGTTAGTATACAACTGATATTAGTTAATACTATTGCTAGGTTTTTTGGTTGTCTTTTCCTTTTTGTGTGACTGGTGGGTTGTTGTTTCTGATTGTTTGTCCTATTCTCTTTAACCATACAGGTTAATTGCATCTTCACATTTTTGTGTGGGTCTTTGATACTCTTTTCGTCCAAGCCATCCAGGTTATTCTGTCGATTTTCTATCTTTAGGATGTTTTGCTTAATTTGACATTATTGTTGTTGATACACCTTATTCCTGAGACGTAGTCCAATTTTTTGGGTCTATTATTGTCTCTTTTTTAGACGTAGCCTTGTAGCTATTATTGTCTATTATTATTTTGTACAATTATTTTTAGTGATGGACCTACTGAGTCTTGTCTCCAAATTATCCTCTGATAGAGAGGATTTGAGTGCTTTTGGACCGGGTCCCAGCCCTGAAGAAGCAAACATTGGTGAATCTATAGGGTCTGAAACGACTTGTAATTTGGTGTTTGAATAACTTCAAAAACATTTGCGACTATTAAGATCCAATGTTTGGCATGCTAAACTATTCAAAGCTTATATTGCTAAAAATATCACCCCACGTGGATTAAGGGTAAGAATTCAACCCTTAGTGGCTGAAATTGATGATGACTTATCACAAGAATGGGCTGGGATACAACATCAAGCCAGTATGTCGTTTGTCAAGGCACTAAATAGTTATTATGAATGCACAATTGATAAAGAAGTAAATATAGTTTTAGGCCTTGCCAACGACGTCAAATCTTTTGAAAATGAGTCTTTTTTTGAAAAACATCTTAATAGGGTGGCTTCTGACTTAAACAGTTTAGAGACCCAACTGAAATCAAAGAAAATTCAGAAATTTAATAGAGATTTGGCGGACTATCAGGGCAACAACCCTTTCAGTTTAACCAAACATGTAAAATTTAACATACAACATAGCCGTCCCTCAAAAAGGAAAAGACCGAAATCCATCCTTAAAAACAATTATGTTTCTGATACTGGCTCTTCCACAGAAGAGTTATCCTCTGGCCTTGAGAGTGAGTTGCAGATGGCTTCTGGGTCACCCACCCCCAAGAGACCATTGACAGGGGCCCCTTTAGGAACAGGTACAAAAGAGGGGGGAGGAAACACAAAGGCCATTACCGATATACAAGGCCTACTCCAACTTGCAATGGCGAAGTAGATTTTTCTTTGAACAATAATGTTTTAAATCTTTCTAGTTATATTTTATCACCCACTGAAGTCAACATTCTTAATAAAGGACTGACATTTGTTCCCGTTTTTTTTGTTACTGAGGATTCATTTGCACAAGATGTTATATCTTTCTGTAGATTGCTTAATTTAAGAATATTTTTTGGCAATACTAATGATTTTGGTGTTTCAGATAAATTTACATATCACAAATCAAGCTTTCATCCACCCATGCACCCTGTTGTTTCGCAGTTTCAAAACAATGTTCTCAAAGATCTTCATTATGTTCGATCAGAATCTGATTTTCGTCCTAATAATATTACTATTCAAGAACAGGCCATCAGAAACATACAAAATAATCGAGATATTGTTGTTATTTCAGCTGATAAAGGGGGTGCTGTGGTGGTTTTGGATTGGCATTATTATAATAATGAAGCTCTCAGGCAATTATCTGATGAAAAATACTATGTCAAAATGGTTATTAATCCTACATCCAGATTTCAAATAGAAATTGAAGAATTTCTGTCTTATGCTAAAGATGCTTTCATTATTGATGCCAACCTTATGCACCAACTGTTAGTTTATGATTCATCAAATCAGTACATTTACTTCCTGCCAAAGATACACAAGGACCCTATACACCCGCCAGGGAGACCCATTGTTTCAGGTCGGGGTTACATCACTGAACCCCTTTCATTTTTTTTTGACTGATAAATTGAAACCTTTGTTACCTTTCATTCGTTCACGGTTACAAGATACTACAAATTTTCTACAGATTATTTCTGATACACAACTTGAGCCTGATTGGCGTATGTGTACTTTAGATGTCAGTGCCTTATGCACAAGCATTCCTCATTCTGGTGGATTGGAAGCTCTTGCATATTAGTTAGAGATTTCTGGTTTATATTCCTGTGAATTTAATGAATTCCTATTGGATATGGCATCTTATGTCTTGAACAATAATGTTTTTTTCTACCAAGATGTCTGTTATTGGCAAACGAAAGTTACCGCCATGGGTTCTTCCTTCGCGCCCATTTATGCGGACCTCTTCATGGCCTATGTTGAGAAAGATTTGATTTATAATTGTAACAACAATATCTACCTGGAACATCTTGACATCTGGCGTCGATACCTTGATGATTGCTGGGCAGTATGGAAGGACGAACTAGAAGGGTTGTTTGACTTCCTGGCATATCTCAATAATAATCAATGGGGTATCGAGTTTACTTTACATTATGATCATGATAATATCACTTTTCTCGATGTATCCATCAATAGATTACCTGACAATACTCTAAGTACTAAAGTCTTTAGGAAGCATCCGGAATATAATACCATACTACATGCTTCGAGTTTTCATTCACCACATATTTCCAAAAACATTCCCAAATCTCACTTTATTAGACTGAAACGTATCTGTTCTGATGAGACATCTTACAAGGAACAAAGTAATGACCTCACCAGACGTTTCGGGTCTAGAGGATATAAGATGGGTTATGTTTTTGATGCTATAAACAAATTAGGTCATATGAATAGGGATGATTTATTAACTTACAAGACTGACACTACACCTGCCACTCAACATATTAGGTTCACTACCACATATGGCAGGAATTCAGATCATTTAATTCAAAGCATTCATCGACATTGGAATCTTTTACTATATGATAATGATTTGTCTTCTATTATCCCTAATAAATGTTGGTTTTCGTTTAGGAAAGGCAGGAATCTTGGCAGTACATTCAGTCATTACAAACACGTACATGATACAAGAGGTCTGGAACCCATTCCAGCTACTCTGACAGGTACTATACTATGTGGGATGTTATCCTTGTGGACATTGCATTAATTGCAATAAAATATCCAAAACTAAAGAATTCACCAGCAAGAATTCCCCCACTGTATATGATATCAAGTTTTTCGCAAATTATAGTTCTGATTGGCTTATCTATTTAGCTACATGTACGTGTGGGGCTTACTATGTTGGCCAGATGTCTAGGCCCCTTAGATTGAGAATCTCAGAGCATATCAGCAACATTAGAAAAGGTAGAATACATAATGCTTTATTTAAGCATCAACTTAAAATATCCAACAGCATCTTTTCTTTTTACTATTATTGATATGATTCTTGGCAAATTAACCAACAAAACTGGTTGCCATTCTTTATTAAATTCAAAAGAGAAAAAATGGATTATTCAGTTAGGTGGTCTTTTCCCACCTGGACTGAATGACAAATTGTAGCTTTAACCAATCACTTTTTTGTGCAGTGTATTTAATGACAGCTCTGATTGTGCTTATTTCACACTGAAGAAGGCTGTGTATAGTGTACCCGCCGAAACCGGTCTGTGCAGTTTTGCTGTCGTTTTTGTAATAAATTATCAGCTTTATATTGAGTCATGTTATGCTGGCTTTTTTGTTTCTCAGTTTGCCTATTTTCTTGTAATAAAACAATATTGCCAAAGGGAAGGGAATAATATCAACAGATTTATGTAAGACAATATGTTGATAGTTTGTACAATGTCTTTATATATTTACAACTATCAATATCTTTTTCTATATAAATGTGTATTTATCTACATACATAGATTAATATTGATAGATAGATTTAGATTTGTGTTTACAGTAACACAGTTACAGGTCACTCAGCTATATAGCTAGCTGTCTAAGAATTCCCAAGCTTTAATTATTTATGATCTTTCAAATGACTAATGTTTTATGATAGTTCCATTGTATTTGGTACAAAGATAAATGAAGATTATTTATTTCTTGATCTGCTTTTAAGATCATTTTAACAGTCTGTACCTGTTTCAGCTGAGGCCATTAAGTCTCTATAAGCAATTGCAAGTTGTACTTCATTTTGACATTTGGACATCCTACAAAAGGGCCTCACTGAGACAGATGCCTGGTGTCAAAGCCATGGACTCAAGCTCAATGCCAAAAAGTGCATTGTCATCCCTTTTGGTAAAAAGTCTGTACCCATGAACTACCACATAGGCGGTAGTCTACTTAACTCTGAAAGTGTGATAAGAGACCTTTGGACACAGGTGGACAGTAGTCTCTCCTTTAATAATCACATAGCCACAGTAGTCAGGAAATCCTTCTACATGGCACACATCCTCACAAAAGGTTTGTCATCCAGGAAAAAAGAGGTCATTGTTCCCCTCTACTCATCACTCATTAGACCCATTATAGAGTACAACGCCCCTTTTGGTATGTACCTCACAAGACATCTACAACAACTGGAAAGGCCACAGAAATACCTCACAAAGAGGATTACTGGCCTCAAACAGATACCCTACGCAGACCATCTCAAAAAACTACAGCTTTACTTCATTGCATATCACCTACTCAGAGGTGATCTCTGCCTAACATGCAAAGCTATGTCAAACCCAGAGCTGTTGGACATGCTCCACTTAAAGAAATCACAATCCCTCCGAGCTACACGCTCTAGGGACCTAAACCTTGTCACCACAATAAACAGAACATGCTGGAGGGATAGATTCCTGTTCCAAAGACTTCCCATACTCTGGAACAAACTACCTATCTATATAAAACAAAGCTCCTCATTAGCGCTCTTCAAGAAAAATCTTGATGACTGGATGGGAGATAGGAAATTCACCCCGGGGATCACTTCTGTGGCTCTGCTTGACAGGGGCACAGGAAAATAATTTTCTTGGGTGGCAAAAGTCAGGGTACCGTTTGGCTAGGCTTATATAGGCCCTAGAGCCAACAGCCTAGTACCTACCTATGAACCCATGAACTGCTGCTATTAAACTTTAGTTTCTTTATTATGCTTTGAGTGTGTGCCATGCTATTTCAGGACGTTTGTTTGCATTAAGACAGTTCCAGGTCAGTCAGCTATACAACTAGGTGCCTAATAGTCCCCACCCCCATGCACCCTGCTCTACTTATGCTCTTCAACCCAGTGTATCTGTTGCTGTCCACCCATTATGTTAATTTGACAACATAATTCCCCCTGTATCTCCTCATTTATTGTCTGTTGTCAATAGGTTCATAACTATCATTTTGCAAAGCCTTTCTTCTAAAGCTATTCATCAGGCAAAGTGACTTGATGCAATTATTTAACATTTAGTATATTAATACTGCTTGCACTTTTTTCCTACTATATTAGATAGTTTTTTGCTACAATTGGTTAGCTTGTTACTTCTACTGGCAGAACACACTTTCCAGGCTAGTTGTGTGGGTTCCCTGCTACAGAGGCTAAATTCAAGTATCTTGCTATTTTTTTATATGCTCTACTGAGCTTTCTGATACTTATTTTATTACAAATGAGACAGTTGTCTACAGCCCAGTGGTGCGGCAGACCGCACTGTAAAGATGCAGGCATTTGGAGCCTAAGTTTCTGTAAACAACCTACTGCTCCAGTCTTTCTACTTTAAGCATCCAGTAGTTGTGGGAAGAGGCCATGGTTCCAACTAGATTCTGAGTTAGTCTTGATGTTTCAACATAGACTGATTTAGACAAGTAGCTTCACCAGTAAAACAACTCCATACCCAGTGGCACAATGCCCCCTTCAGTCCGCATTAGCAAACACCTGTAACAATGGATTTGTACTTTCCCAACAGTCTTTGTAGCCAGTCTTGCGGAAATGGGCATCCTGAGACAATGGATCAATTATCTCACATTTACTGGCAACCACTTATTACTTAAATCAGCAGACACAGGGAGCTAGAGATGTAGTTATACAATGTTATTGGAGACAGAGTTCCCTCTCAAACCCACAACAAATAGCAAGCGTGTTGTCACTGCCACACAACACAACTGACCTACAATTGCTGAGGCTCTTAAAAGAAACATATCTAAATCATAAAGGTTCCCTACATGTAACCTATGAAACAAGTGCCCTCAGCAACCTCATGCACACCCATCACAGATGGCAACCACCATGAAACATATATCTAAGATTATCAGCGACATAGCTCAAAAGCCCATACGAGAAATGCCCACTCAATATAATATCTTAGTCATAGGTGATTCCATAGTGAAATACATCAATGCACCACTCACCAGACCATGCTAATAGAGAGTCACAGTCAGTTGCTTTTTGGTGCTGGGACTCACCATACCATGCATTTACTCATGCCCTTGCTCTACAAGTACACGTATGACACAGTCATGGTAGACATAGATGTAAATGACTGGAGATGCACCTCCATGGACTATATGAACAGAAACATGATAGCATTCTGAGAAAGTGTGTCTGAGGTAGGTAAGAACCTAACCTTGAGCAGTATTCTACAATCACCCAAAAAGATGCCACGATACAAAGGATTATTGATTTCAACAACTTTCTTAGTTTCAGGTGTCATTCAAAAGGGATGTCAGCCTGGGAAGAGATGGCATACAGTCTCAACTGCTTAGCCAAGGCTTTTGTATATTGGCTAAATCCTTTCCTATCCCCATGGTGCCTTTTTAGCCAATGCCAGTCATGTAAAGCTTCCAGCGTGACTAATGAGAAGCTCTAACATTAGGGAATTGCTGCTCAACGCTAGCAGCCTTAAAACATAAAAAAAACACTACCTTCAAGTACTCAAATACCCCTTACCTGGAAAATACTGATATATACACCATCACAGACCTGGTTCAGGACCATTGAGTGATCTCCATCACTGTAGGGTTTCAGTGCTTATCATGCATACAGGCCCATGACATTACACAGAAGCACTAAAGGTGGTGGTGTCTCCATATTTTTTAAAAATACACCATCTCCAGGCTTGTTAGACAAGATAATAACCTGGAACCCCTCCATGTACAAATTTCTGTTAATAAATCTGCTTATCACATCATAGCTAACTATAGGACCCCCTCTTTGACCAACTCAGCCCATAGGTATGACATAACTAGTGTGGAGTCCCTCTGCATTAAACAAAAAACTAGTCTCCTTTGAGACTTCAACTACCGCTCCATAAACTGAGAGACTTTTACATCCTCAAACATGTATGCCTGCCTAGAGAGTTCTGGATCTCATCAATACAAACTCCCCAGTCCAGTTAGTCTGCATGCCATCCAGGGGCAATAAAATCCTGGTCTTGCTCCTTACAAATTACTACTTCTTCCCTAGTCAAGTCATACCACAATCAATCACATTCAGCATAAGACTGATGTCTGAAGGTTCTTCCAATGCCTCATTACTCAGAGATTATGTGAAGGCTAACCTACCAAAACATATGAAAGAGCTGGCTCAATTCAAAACCCACAACTATCTTGATGATGCCATTGCTTATTCAAAATTCTTCTTTTCTCAATTCTATGCAAACTTAAACAGTTGCATTGGCACCCCCCCATAAATAAACACAATGCCAAATTCAAAAATACTGGCCCCCCCCCATGGTAGAACCCAGATATAAACAGGCTCTATAATAAAAAAAAATAAAGAGACTCGTTGCACACAAAAATGAATCTAAAGATACCAAAAACGCTCTTGCTTAACATAACAAGGAACTTAAGACTCTGATCAAATCAACCAAAGCCAGATATGAGGGGGGGGGGGGATAGTCAAAGCCAATCACCCAGGTGAAGAACAACCTGAAAGCCTTCTTTATCATCGTATTCATCATCATCACCATCAACCTCCCTTTTCCCCATTTTTTTCATGGGGTCAGGGTACCATATCAACTGTCACCATCTCTCTTTCTTTCTCTCTCTTTCTCTCTCTCAGTTCAGTGCAACGGTTCAACCTTCTTTGGCAGTCATATCTCACTGTTGCAGATCTTCTCCCACAAAATACATCCATCGCTTTGCTGGATGGAGAACAGTAACAGTCATTCCCTTGTACAAAAGTGGGGCTTCATTAGATCCAGGTAATTACAGACACAAAATCTCATCTGTATGGATTATTATGAAATATATACATAACCTAGAGACTCTCAATATAACCCAATCTGGATTCATTAAGTGCAGGTCCTCCCTACTTAATCTGGTCAACATCTTGAAAAAGTTACAGAAGCAATGGAGCAGGACAGAACAGTGTACACCAACATATCTAGACTTTGCAAAGGTGCTTCATGCCATCTGATACTCTAGTTATGTAGACAAACTATCCCAGCTAAATGTCAATCCCTGTGTAACTCACTGGATAGCAAAATGGCTTACAAACAGAATGCAAGAAGTTAGGAGACCAGTCACCAGCAGTGTACCCCATGCTTCAGTCCTTCAGTCACTCTTATTTGGCATTTACTTCTTGGAGAACAAATGTAATGTTAAGGGTTTGTAACTGACCAAATTTGCAAATGGCTGTAAACTTGGTGTCATTATAAACTTCTCTGAGGACACCTATATCGTCTAAGTAGGTCTGACCCAAACAAATAAGCTGCATCAAAACCATTATCTAAAAATAAATGCCAAATAGTGTAGAATTGTATCCTTGATAAACATGCCCACCCTTGTAACTATCAGACTGGCAACACATCTCTGAAAATTGAACTCTTAGTTAGGGATATGGGAACCTGCATCAATAATAATCTCTCCCTTGATCACCATGTGTCCACTGTTATAAAAGTCCTTTTTCATTGCACAGTTTATATTTAAGGATATAATAATTCAACTGTATCCAGCTTTATTTAGGCCAGCCGCTGAGTATGATACCTCTTTCTGTATGCATGTGTCCCAACACTTGTCACTTCTACTTCTAGAACAACCACAGTGCTTTCTCACTACAAAATGCGGGTCTAAATACCAAAATCTATGCAGACCATCTCAAAGTCTTGTATCTTGGAGAATTTGAGGTTGACATAAAGGTTAAAGTCTTTTTCTCACACACAAGACTCAGATTCTCACCTTTGAAAGGAAAAATTTCTAGGCTTAAAATGGCTACAAAGGCAACTAGCATACTATTTACATATAACATTTCCTCAGTATCATACAGACTACTGAGAGGTGACCTCTGCCTTGCATATGTAGCTTCAGCAGACTCTGTTTTGTCAGCCCTATTATACACGCATAATAAGTCCAATGGTATCATAAACACTTACTCCTAGAGATTCCAGTATGTTGTAAAAATCAATAGAACATGTTGGAGGGATAATTACGTATCACAGAGATACCACTTCTTTGGAATCATCTTCCATTCCACATAAAGCAAAACACTCTTCTCACTCAATTCAAACGTAATTTGGATGAATGGATGAGGAACTACAGAGTCACTCCTTGTAGGAACCTTGTCCCTTGTGCATAGGGGAAACATGTAAATGTCCCACCATATCCTTGTTCAGCCCATCATTAGGTCAGTAATATAGCTAGGGCTGGCAAAGATGGTCAAGTGCCTGTGCACAACGTGTGTGTGTGTGTGTGGGGGGGGGGGGGGGTCATGATCAGCCAGTCTTGATCTTTTTTTTTTTTTTAATGCAATACCAGATTTTTAAAGCTGGTATTGAATTTTTGGTCAAAGTTGAATGACATAGTACTCACTGTGTGGTCTAATCTGCAGCATGTCATTTGCTACAGTTTAAAAGTTAAAAAGATTTTTTTTTTTAAGTTCCAAACAGGCGGGGTATAAACTGTAGCAACTGTTTGCTATGTCTGTAGGGTTAGCAGAAGGGCACAGAAACAGGACCTGAATGGCTGGAGTAGAATGGGGGGGGGGTGTTGTACATTTGTCCATCTGACTGGTGTGCCAATAGAAAGAACATCCTTTTTCATGAGGGGGTGTGGTGCTAGTTTATAGTATCAGCCCAGGACACTGGTTGACCCAACTATAATTTTGCTCTGCATTATTCAAATGCAAAATATATATGCTAGAAACTACACATGAATGCAAGGCTAGGCTTTCTCACAGATCAACAGCCTAGTAAGAACCTATGAACTTACCAATCTACATTTCAGTAATAATAATACAGGGGTCTATATTATTTCCACAAAAGACATCTCCTTCAAATCTCTATTCATTGATCTCTATCCATTGAAAAGCTGTTCAGCGAATGTTACAATCATTGAACTTCTTTCCTATGGAAAGCAACTACTTGGCCACCAGAGCAACCAGAATAATAACTACATAGATTTATACTCAATAAGGTGGGGGGCTTCACCCCACACACATCTGCCCCTACTTATATATACCAACTCTGTTATCGCACTACAAAGGGCTAATTCATGATGCTGGCCACCTAGTTACTTTCTCAGGGAAAACATTTGATGGAGTGATGACTCACTGAATGTAGGATTCCATGTAGTCATGTTGATAAATAGGGATTCGATGGAGATGTCTTTTGCAGAAATAATATAGACCCTAATATAGCACTAAAAAATATGTGGTAGAAATTATCACATATAACAGGGTAGTATGTTTTATTTTCCTGCAGTAAAGATAAAATGTTCAGAATAAGCTTTGAGCTCTAAAGAAAAACAAAAAAAAAATGCTCAATTTCACCGCATGCTAAGAAAGCTAGCCATATAGTTAGCATGAAGTAAACATTTTCAAAATTGCTTAAGTCATGAGAAGCATTTGCTGTACTATTTTTAGTACCTTGATTCAGACAACTTTAATTGTTTTCATTCAATGGGGCAACACAACACCTTAATTTTAATTTTGTTGCTTCAAAAATGAAGTCACTTACATATAGTGCTTAAAGTTGTTTCACAAATCTTTAGCTTAATCTCTTCATGGCAAACATGACTTTTGATCTACATCTGAAGAAACAATAGCTGCGACATTTATGAAAAGAACTGAATTAATGAGCATACTGCTAACTATAAAATGATGAGGTTGAATGTGTTAAATCAAGGGCATGATTCAATGAAATTGAATAGGGCATGAGTCGGAAAAAAAGTCAGTAAGGCTGCATAGGAGATTTATTAATTGCATTAAGCCTGCCTATGGTGTTAGTACACATGCAGAGAGCATGTTAACATAAATAATCATCTTAATATAATTTGCAGGTAGACATACTAAGAAATATGACTATCATGTCACAAGGCACTTAAATATTTTGGCTGCCATCTAACATCAAACTATGTGGAATGTACTTAGGCTACAGGTACAGGGAAGTGCATTAGAGATGTTAGTGTCAACATGCAACTATACGAAGTACAAGCCAGTCCTAGAAAAAATACCACCTAGACACAAATGCAAACAGACGTTTACAGATAATGTGAGAAAAAAAAGACTGTTCCGGCAAAGCTTGGAACTGAGAAATATAGTGTTATTGAGTGTAATTTATGCTAAATGCTGCACTTCAGTATTGCATAATATTCTCCTTTCTCTGAGGTATACTGATCTCACAGTTAATATATGTACACAGCAGAAGGGTAAAATTACCCCTCCCCCATGCCATGTGGAGCACTGAGGAAAGCTCTCCCACAAAAAAAAAATGCGTAAAGGGTGTAACAGCAAACCTTTACTTTTTTTCTATTTGAATCGAGTTTATTTTTCAAAATGTCACAACTTGCATTATCAAGGTTCACATTTATAATACACAGTCCTCCAAAATACATGCAGTACTTCTCTGTAACTCACAGGACAAAAGCTGGCATTCTTTGTGTATCTTTACAAATAATCACGTTGTTAACAAGCAACTTGCAATTGCAATGTACAATTAAATATGTCTTAAATATTTATTTATATTTACTTATACAAGTTGTTAAAAGACATCACATTACATTTGTCCAAATATTTTTATTTTCATCGCTAGGCTAGCCCATTTGATGAAACTTTCACAGTATGCAGAATTCCAGAAGTGTTTCCAGGCTAATATTCTGGTATGCAACAGTTTAGCTACTGCATTACTTTGATTCATTATTTCTGTGAACATTTACACTTATAATGATAACGTCTAAGTAAAGTTTTTCACAACAATGTGAAATGATATAAAACAGTCTGAAAGTGCATTTTAACATCATTATTGCAATTCACACCTGATCTAATAAAAGGAGAAAAAGTATGCCTACTAGATTTGAAATTCCCAATTTAGTGGTCAGGATAGTACTACCTTTTGGAGGGATAAGCAACTTTGCCACATGTTGTTATATAATAGAAGTCACAAAATGAATGCTACTAACAGTACTTTTTCCTTAAAAGTGTTGTAGATTGAAGAATGGACTGATAGAATGGGTGCTGCAGAGGTAATCCCAAAAGTCATTCAAAACGTAATAATACATGTACAAAATAGACAATTAGCGACAGAAAAAGTAAGCACAGTAGACTAGAAAGGCTAATTCCACCTTCTACCGTCAAACTAAAGTAACATAATGTAATGGTTGCAATAATTTCCATATAAGTAAATGAGATTAAAAAGAAAACTGTTTTTGCAAGTGATGTTTAATAGAAAATCATACTGAACCTCAACAAAAGGGGCATTTTTTGCTATGAAGCTTGCCTGTTTTTGCATTTGACACATTTCAGACATGGGTCTTATTTGTGAAGCCGTGGTTTTCCAATGTCAAAATTTCCCTGGAAATATAGGGATAAGAAGGTGAAATCTGCAAGTTGGCTTTGTGTCATCAGTGTTATTTTTCTGGTACTTGCAATTGGGAAAGAGTAGTGAGAGAAAATGTGTTTATTTATACTTCTGTTTTTAAAATATACATATTTTTCTTGCAAATGATAGAGAACACTGTTTTCTCACACATAACATTTACACAGGTTATGTGTGCTTTAGATTACAGACACATGGCACTACAGTTGGTGGTTACATATTATCATGTAATATGTCAATCTTTTCAGTGAGTGGGTGGCTGGATATCATCATGTGATTTGTAAATCTTTTCATTGGGTAGCTGGATACTGTCATGTGATATGTAAATACTGAGTGAAAAACTTGGAATAAGTAGATAAGGAATCTTTTTTTTTCCAATAGATACATGCGGTGGTGGTGCTGCGGTAGCGTTATCGCCTCACAGTAAGACACTGTCCTGTTCGATTCTCAGCTAAAGCGTCTTCTGTGCGGAGACATGCATGAATGGGCGTACCTTCATTGAAGGTTGTGCGTCAGAGCTGGCAACTCGGCATGTAAAAATCTACTGTCAATCATTAGCGGACCGGAGTTCCACTGTGGCGACCCCTGACCGAGAAAAGCCGAAAGACACAGCAACAACCGAGTTCAGTTCCAACCTAACACAGAGAACAAGTTCTTCCTTTGCAGTAAATTGCATTCTTTCTGGAAAGGTGGATAATCCTTCCTTGGGGATGTAGGTTCATACATGGTTTGTATTGTTTTGATTGTGCCTTTCCATTCGATGCATGAAACGATTTTCCTTCTTTCCTAAGTTAGATTTTGAAATATTAAGTATAAGTAAGAAAAAACTTACTTTCTTTATTTGGACTGGCAACCTAGAGTATCTGAACACTGAGAATTGACAGTGGAGGACTGAATACCCTCACAGAGAGATGTGGCATGGAAAATTGTAAACGATCAGAATGAGATTCTTTTTTTTTTCTTATCTTATGTTCAAATTCATTTCAATTCAGGTAGAAATATTTTCTTCTTTACAGATAATTGTAATAATGAATTAAATTATTCATCAGTGTCTCAGGTATAAATGGAAGATTCTGGGGAATCAGAAACACACTGGGTCATTTTCATGTTAGGTGGAGATGACAGCTAGGAAAAATCAGCATCTCTTACTTGCCATGATAATACGTGTACATCTGTGAGCTGCACAAGTCAGTGTATTTTAACATGGCTGCTTTCTGCTTAACCATGTGTATTTTCAATGCTGAACTCCCTCCATTTGCTGGGCTTGTGTATGACTGCTGTCACACTGGGACAATTCTCACCTTGTTCAACAGTGACAGCAGCAATGGGTATGCTATTTGCCTACTAATGCTTACTTTCCTCTATCACTGTGATAAGGGTCAGTAGTGATGAGCACATCCTGTGCTTCTGTCCACCCCCTAATAAACCTAGCTATGCCATGAGCTATGAATAAAAGCCTTCAAAGTGTTGTAGCATGTCTTTCACTCATTGTGCATAGGTCTCAGTGTACCTGTTAGACCTCTGCACTGTGTTCCATGCCATGGTGAGTCACCCTCTGGACACATACCTGTCATGCCCTTGTGCTACATTACCTCATCCATATATACTGCTTTGTCTTTGCCCTGATGTCGCCATACACCAGTGGTTCTCAGTATAGTGCAGAGGTACATTAGCAGCTTTTATTCAGTATACCTGTATCAAAATTCAGTGCCAACTTCAATGAATTCAAATTCTCTATTTGCCTCCAATTTTAAATTTCATAAGCAAATATTAAATCATAAAGAAAGAATCTGGATTTTGAATCTAGGGTCATTGTGTAAATCTGATTTAAATAAGATGTTGTGACTTAAATATATAAAAAATCTATATCTATATATATATATATATATATATATCTATATATATATATATATATATATGTATGTGTGTGTGTGTGTGTGTATGTATATATATACATATATATATATATATATATATATATATGATATAGGTATTATTTCTGATTTATGTGCATATGTGCACACAATTGCTTTTCATATATATATATATATATATATATATATATATATATAGTTACATATCTTCTAATTACAGGCATTTATATTTTGTTTGTAATATAAATACACACACACAAACATATCTTTCTCTCTCTCTCTCTCTCTATATATATATATATATATATATATATATATATATATATATACATTATATATAAATACACACACACACACACACACACTGGAATGCTATAGAATGATATTTTAATGAAGATACATGATCAATAAGCAGAAAACTGCATAAATACATTAATAGTAGTTTACATGTTGATAAAATACTATGGCTGTGTGCTGCATGACAAATAATTGAAAATGCATACATTGCTATATTTGTTGAAGTGCATTTTAAATCAAGTCAGTAGTTTGTCAGTCTTAATGAGGTTTGTGTGTGCTGTGCTTAACAAATTGCATAACAAATTAAATCACAAAGCGTGCCTTGCTTTTTTAACTGCATTATAAATAATTTAAAATCAAAAAGCCATGCTTTGTTAGTTTTAGTGATACAGTAAACTGATCAGATGTCACAAATCATATCCTGTTAGCATAACTGCATTACAAATATACATAAAATGCCATGCTATATTATCTGAATGAAGACTGCAGTCAAGTAGCATTACTAATTAATTCCTAACTTTTTGCATAAGACATTCAGACATCATTAATGTAAGGAATTAATTCAGATTTTGAAATTGAAACAACAAAGTGTTTAAATCAATGTCTGTTTTATTTTAAAGAAATTACACGCAGACATTGTTCATTATTTGTACTGGTTTTTACTAATTATTATAATACTGTTAAACTAATGTCAATACCACTGTTTCCATTAAAAGAGAAACATGCTAAATATATCTGAAGAAAAAATGGTAAATGTTGTATATCTGTTGAGAGAAAACACAAAGCCTTGTCCAGAGTTTGCTTAAGACTGACTGTTAAGTAATGCATTAAACAAATATGAAAATCTGGAAAACTATACCAAGAATATGTTGAAAGTTATGTTCACATGTATGGAGTCTTGAGTGACAGTATTTAGTAAAACGTCAATGAGATATACAAGGCTTGTTTGAGCTGAGTGTATGTCTATTTTCATGATTCCTCAGCTTTGAATAATAATGTTTTCTCTCTCAAGCTTACATCCAGATTACAAATCAATGTGCACTTGGTGATAGAGCTTACCAATGCAAAGATTAATCAGAGATAAGACTGCCCAAAGCTAGAAGCCTAAATAAGATGTAGCACTCCTTACCATCCTCCCTGACCCTTGAAAATATAGATGTTTGCATAGTTACTGTGTAATGATTGATACCCAGCATTGTACAGTTGCTATGTCCACAACTCTTTCAGACCCACGACTGACTGTGCTGTTGGAAGGCTAGTGTCTGTATTCCTAAGAAGCCTAATGACATCTGGACTCATAAGGCAGAACAATGACCTTGAGAGTCTCAATGACATTGACCCCTGATGTTGTCACCCTAACAGAAATTTAGCTGGAACCTCAAAACCCAGAGATTGTCTGCCTCCTGGTTATAATATACTTCACTTAGATCACCAAAAGAAAAAAGGGGGTGGGGTCACCATTGTCTACTCTAACTCTTACAGACCTTAAACCTATGCCAGCATTTCTTCCTGCTGAAATTCTAATAGCTAATTTTAAACTAAATAACTATTTCACTGCCACTGTAGCAGCCAGGTCTATATCACCATATCGAATGGTGATAATGCCGAACGCCGAAAATATCGAAAGTTCATGAGAACGAACTTGTGTCTTTGGGGTCGTGGTACAGTGAGGATTGGGATATTAGCCCTTTCCTCACTGAAGTGCAACTTCGGAGTTGGAATATAAACTTAGCGGGGGATGTGGGGGGCACAGCCCCCCACAATAGCAAGTTCGTTCTCGTGAACTTTTGATATTTTCGGCATTCGGCATTATCACCATTTAATATGATGATATAGACCCTAGCAGCCATCTACATTCCTCCTGGGGATAACATTCCCCTGCTGGAAAACATCCTCTCATACCTCTCTCAACATTTGTTTGTGTCTTTCGGCTTTTCTCGGTTAGGGGTCGCCACAGCGGAACTCCGGTCCACTAATGATTGGCAGTAGATTTTTACATACTGGCTTGCCGGGCCTAACGCACAACCTTCAACAAAGGAACACCCATTCACGCATGTCGCCATACAGAAGACGCTCTAACTGAGAATCGAACGAGCAACGTCGAACTCTGAGGCGGCAACGCTACCGCAGCACCTCTCTCAACATATTCCAAATAAAAACATCCTCCTTGAGGTTGTAAATATTAACTGGCTGACTTTCTTCTCCATATTCTACGTCTTCCATTAACTTACATGGCTTTACACAACTAATCTCTCAACCAACCAATACCATCTCACATATTTCAAGAACTCTTATTGACTGGTGAGTAGTCTCTGATCCCTCAAAATATCATAATCCTTATACCCAACCTAACTGTCTAAGTAATCACTCTCCTGTATCTGTTCTTAGATATTCCTCTCACTTCACTAGACCACACAAATATATAACTTCTGTCCCGAGACTTTTAAAGCCCTCCTTTCTAGAGTTAACTGGTCTTTTCTTACCCAACTCCCCCTCGAAGATGCAGTCCCATTCATTCAACTCTACCTTCCTTGGCATTCTTAACTCTCTAGCACTTCTCCAGACTGTCCGTATAAAATCTAACACATCCTCAGGGCTTACCAAAGCTAGTCGCACCCTAATGGAAACAAGACAGAGGCTATGGAAAACTTGGATTAAAACTAAGCTCCCTTCTGATTTTCAAAAATATAATGAACTCAGAAATTTGACAAAAAAAACATTAAAAAAGATAAAAAAGGCTTTTACTTTAATCTTCTTAAAGCAGTAAGATTAAATCCCCAACTCTTCTGGAACTCTATTAACCAAATCTTGCATCCTGCTATCCCTTCTTCTCCCAATCCTTGCCCAAATAAGACTCCAAATAAAATATCCTCCCTCTTTAACATCTATTTTATTGAATCTATATCTAAGATGTTTCATTCTGTCCCCTCTACTATTAACACTACTATCTCATTTGAACCCTTTTCTACTATTAAAAAGAGATAAAATATTTCTCACTAAGGAAGCTAAAGTAACCCTCTCGTGTGCTTACCTCCTGCCTAGTCTACTGTATAGCTCTCAAATTCTCCCAAATCTTAACTCCTTTCTCCTAACTAAATTAGAATCAGCATACAATAAGGTAGCTAGATTCGCAGCACAACAAACTTACAAATCCCATCACTGTCTCTCGCTAAAACACTTAAACTGGTTAGAATTGCCTCACCTGCTTCTCCTCTCTCAGCTCCAGATTATTCACTCTATCCTATACTAGCCTGCCTGCTGTCCTTGGTCATCTCCTCTCATCACTCATTATTCTCCCACTAGATCCCTTCAAAGCTCTGACCCAAGAACTACTTCTGATCTATAAACTAAGAATAAAACTGGATGTAACCTCTTTAGCTACCATCTATCCATTGCTTGGAACAGGCTCCCTTTAGAAATTCAGTCCCTCAAACAACATAAACAATTCAAAGCAGCTACTAAAGAACACTTATTAAGTCACTGGTATTGCCAATGTACTCAACCTCCATAAGCCTCTTTACTATCCTAATGACAGTTCACTACCTGCCTATTACTTTTTTTTACCTCTGTTATTTTCCCTTATCTGTTTGTTCTTTTTTTCATTCTTTACTTGTCTTTTATTTGGCAATTTTATCTATAAATGGTAAGCTTCTTAGTCTTTTATTCAATTTATATATTCTCTCTTTTTTTGTATTATTCTTGATGTATGTTAGAAGGAATTGTTACTATGTATTTTATTTATTTCAGTTTATATATTCCCTCATTTCTCTATCATTCTTGATGTATGTTAAAATGAATTGTCACTATGTATTTTATTTATTTTTCTTCTAGTATTGTAAAAATTGCTTTCTCACTTTGTGTTTTTGCTCCCGTTTAACCTTTTTCTGTAAAATTGCTTTTGTATACTTGTACAATTAGCAGAGCTTTTCTCCCCGGGCCTCCACTGAAAAAGGGCTATCAGCTCAGTTGGACATACCTGGTCAACAAATGTAAAATAAATAAATAATATCCTATTTACTATCATTAAAATTCTCTGTCACATCATTGCCATCTATAGCACTTCCTCTGTGTTAAATACACCTCACAAAACACAGCTAAATAAAGCTGAATCCCTCCACATCGAGCTTAACACTATTCTCCTGGGGGATTTTCACCATCCTTCTATTAACTGGAAAACCCACACTGGCACAAATAACTATGCACAATGCTTCCTAGATTTTGGAAATGCTAGGTCCTTAGAGCAGGTAGTTTATGCCCCAACTAAGAGATTAAAAATATTGGGTTTTGTACTCACCAGTTTAACCCCACAATGCTCTACACCTGTAGCTGACCCATTTTTTGTCAGATCAGAATATCATTTAGTAATATTCACCATGAGGGCAAAACCTAATTTACCACCAAACCCTTCTGTTCTTAGAGACTATTTTAATGCACATTTATAGCAGACACCCAATGAACTAATGAAATCTAACCACCTCCTCTCAGTGATCCCATTTTACACACTGCTACATTTACAGACACGTTCTATGCTCATATAACATTGCACTAAGGTATCAGTCCTTCCTCAGATATAAATACAGTGATAAGTTCTGGAATAAGCCTTTATGGTGGAATCCTAATATAAACAGACTGTACAATAACAGAAAGAAACGTATTGTCTGTAAGCGTAAATGCAATACTCCAACCTCTAAAAGTGATCTCCAGAAGATTAAAAAACCTGAAAAGCAAAATCAAATCCTGCAAAAGTGTGTAGAAATGGAAGTTTTCCACCTAGTCGGTGCTGATCCGTAAAGTACGTCCATCTAACCAAGGACAACTGGGTCAACTTGGGATAACATGGCTAGGTTTATAATGGCTCTAAGGCCACTAGCCTAGTAACCTATGAACCTCTGTTAAAGACAACCACACTAAGCCTTTTAAGAAACCAAAGAAGCAAAATTCACCAATTCACTGAGATAATGCATAACAATTGCACATAATCATCCCTACAAGACATAGTCAATATATTAGCAGATAAATTTAGCTCAAACTTTGCATCATTTATCTCACTCTAACTTTCCTTCACAAATTAGCTTACCCATACCTCCTACTCGGAACACTGTGAAGCAAGTCATGGGTCTCTCTTCAAGGCCCAAAACACTAGCCTCCTGACCATGGACAGTGTGCCAGGCTGCCTTCTTGTCGGCACCAAACACAGCCTTAAAGACTCACTGCAAAACTTATTCAGTCTCAGCCTTTCCACTGGATTCATGTCAGAGGTGTGAAGGACTTCTGTTGTGATCCAGTCCACAAGGACAAACCTATCACTGACCATGCAAACATTATACCTATATGCATCACCGGCCTTACATGTAAAGCAATGGAGCACCTCAATGTGAAAATTGTACAGACATCAATTGTCTACAGTGACTTGAACTAAATCACATCTTGCCACTTAAACTTGCTGGACTTATTGATCATGTCACTGATGCATCGAGTGCAGGCAAATCAGTTCACACTGCTTACCTGGCCAAGGCCTTGAATACAGTCATAGATTCTGGAACTACTGACAAGCTAATTAAACTAAATGTTAAATACTTATGTTACCCATCAGACAGCAAACTGGTTTACTGACAGAACCCCAACGCACTGACAAGTTAACTGATGAATTCGACAAAACACGAACAAGCGAGCAGGACCACAATCGGAGACAGCTTAAAAATATAAAATGGTTTTATTAATTCCAGATAAAACGTTAGCGCTTTCGGCCGAACCAATGTCCAGCCTTCATCAGACAAACAGCGGAATGTTTGATGTCAAGACCTTATATATTATTGACATGTGTTAGTGCCAATCAAAAACAAGTGCATTCCTTGATTAGATGTTACCATAGTGACCTTAAAACAGTATTTCATGTAGATAGAATGAAACATTGGTTGATGTTACTTAGATTAAATACAAAAAACAATAATAAAACTTGAGGCTTGCTTGGTTTCACATATTAAAAAATAATAAAATATATTAAAAATACTCATCAATTACTATTTGTTAGTGAACAGATTGTATACAAGCCTTTTTAAGTGTGAGCTGATTTTGAACGTTACATTACCCTTCAAATTATACTAAGTGAGATCGGACCTTCTTAAAATTAATTGCGTATTGTGTGGGATATTAATAGCGTAGCCTAATGAACAATGAGCCAGAATATACATGTTTACTCACTTACTTGTAAATTATTTAAATTCTGTTATCTGTTGTAGGATAACCAACCACTGACCATGCAAACATTATACCTATATGCATCACCAGCCTTACATGTAAAGCAATGGAGCACCTCAATGTGAAAATTGTACAGACATCTATAGTCTACAGTGACTTGAACTAAATCACATCTTGCCACTTAAACTTGCTGGATTTATTGATCATGTCACTGATGCATCGAGTGCAGGCAAATCAGTTCACACTGCTTACCTGGCCAAGGCCTTGAATACAGTCCTAGATTCTGGAACTACTGACAAGCTAATTAAACTAAATGTTAAATACTTATGTTACCCATCAGACAGCAAACTGGTTTACTGACAGAACCCATTATATTATACTACTGGCGTATTCTCAACAAAAAGAGTCACTAGTGATATCCCTCAACAGTCAGTCCTTGGAACAGTTCTCTTTCGTAACAAGACAACATTAAAGACCCATGGATGACCAAGTCTGTGGAAAATACAAACTTGGAGTTGAATTCTATATTCTCCAGGAGGACATAACACATTCAAACAAGTGGCGACTAGAACACAGTCTTAACATAAATGCCAAGAAATTAAGTATTCTATCCTCTGACAAACATGGGTACCCATGCACCTACGACATAGATGATACCCTTTTGAAAACTGATGCATATTTTGCAAACCTTAGCACTTTCATTAACAAAGAAGTATCCTTTGATCACTATGCACACAATGTCATTAGGAAATCCATTTATCTAGCCAGACTGATGACCATGGGTATATCTTCTTGGTCAAAGAAAGTTATCATTGCTCTCTACTTCATCATCATCATAACAGAAAATAAAGCCCCATATGGTATGTATTTGTTTAACTTAATATAATAAATATCATCTATAGATGACAGTTTCATCACAAAGTATGACACCTATACGACTCTAATCATAAGTTCACAAAATCAAACTAAGCTGGAAATGTACCGTCTTTCAGTTTTCTTTAAAAGTAGGATATAGTATTTGATAGTAGAAGGCAGATACATGTGGTACATTCATTTAAGCTGCATGTAACAGATTAAGCAACACGTTTATCAAAAAGTAATAAAAGTGTAATCACAAGGCCCATGACTCCTATAGCTAAATCATGCTACAGGTGCAGATCCTTATCAGCCACATTTACAGACTGCATTTTCTGTTAATTCTATTTTTAAAATGTCGGCCTCTTCCCATGGTTTATCCCATCTAGGCAGGAGTTTGGGGAGCTGCCCAACCTCCAGCTCTACTTATATCAAAACTGAGAGCAAATACAGTCAGCAGACCATTCCTGCAATTATGTATGTAGTTGTTTTGATTCATGATGCAGACTTTTTTAGCCATGCTACCTGTTCTAACGTATAGTTATAGTAAAATAATTCTGTATCTAGTAAACTATGAGTAGACAAAGATTTAAACTTACAGATTTTATAATTAGGCATTTAGACAGGATTTTATAGCAATCATAGCATTTAAAACTGCAATATAAAATGTGAAAAACTATCATGAATTTTTTCCATTACCATAATTTAACAACAAAATTAAATTGTATAAAAATCCTTATAACTAAAGTATAGAAATAATAAAATAATCAAAAGCATGCTGAAGTGAAAGGAGTATCCAAGGAAATACCACAGAAAAAAGAATTAGTAGCACTCAGGTATTTTGTAACCAAGAAATCTTTGATTTTCAAAATTATACTGATATATTATATGCTGTATAGTAACCTGAATGCCTTTCAGTTATAAGGAGTTTGCCTCATGTATGGTCGTCGCTTTTCTTTCAGATCTAAGAAATTTATTCATTCATTTAGTCATGCAGTTTTCAGGGTATAATGTGCTAAATTGTATTCTGTTACCATGTAGTGCCACTACCTTTTCATCAGCTTTTTTTTCTCTTCTTGTGCACCCCTACACATACGCATGCATGCGAGCTCGCGCGCACACACACACACACACACACACACACACACACACACACACACACACACACACGCACACACGCACACATTAACTCTGTTTTTAGCATTAGTTTATTATTAGTCAATGCAGGAGACTGAGGCATTAAAAGGTTATTGAGTCACTGTTTAACTACTACTGTACTCCTAGATTCATAGGTTCACAGTACGATACTAGGCTACTGGCCTGGAGGCCCTTATAAGCCTAGCCATGAATTTTGCCCATGTTCCCACAAGGTCAGCACCTCCTAAGGTGATAGTTATTGTTGAGTGTTTTAATTTTTGAAAATAAATGTTATGCTTCATCTCAATACATTGGTCTGACTGTTTTTTTTTTCTCATAAGAAATTTTACCTTATTATGATGAAGTGCTTGAAACAGTTCTATAATTCAGATTACTGCATGGCTTAGAAAAGGGCCACACTCAGAAGATAATCTAAATTAGAGAAAGTGTTATGTTACCTATTATCCTGCTTTTATGCCATCCTTTTTATTGAAAGTTTTGATATTTCAGCATGCGCATTTTGAGCTTAAATTATAATTGGTGCTTACAGTCAGAGCAAACACAGTCAGAAGCATTGGTATGACATTAAAAAAGTTAATTTAAATCTGTATGCACGCATGCAAATTTACAGTAGCACTTTCATTACCACCCTTGATTTTTTTTTTCTTTCAGTTTGCTATCCATATTTTAAATTGTTCTGCTATGAAACATCAACTTCCTGAAAATCGATTTTTGCAAAGAATGAAAAAAAAAAACATGCCCCAAAATAAAGAGGCAACAAACTAATTTTTCCTCTGTTTTGCAAGCTGCTGTGTACCCCCCAGTGTGGCAAACAAGCACACACCCCACACAAAAAATTGTATATACCAATTCCACATTTGCAACGTCTTGAAGTAGGAAGAAAGAAATCTCAATTAAGACTGAATCATTGCCAGTGCACACTTAGAAATCACACAGGCAATGATTTCCTATGGCAAAAAGCATTTGGCCTTATGCTGTTCATCTTTTTTTTTTTTTTTCTGTGAGCTGCTGATGCACCCGAGCTTGTGTTGAGAAGACCTTTTAAATGGCTCTCCTTAAGTCTTACTTAGCTATCTGACTTTGACAGGTATTAACATATGTAGCCACTCCAATAATGGGGGAGAAAAAGTATTTAAATTCAGAAGAAAAAAAAAATGTGTGGGAAAAGTGTGCTTGGATTCAGTTGCTTTAGTTTTATTTTATTTTTTTTTAACTAAGTAAGACTGCTGGATACAAGCATCCCTTTTCAGGAGAAAACCTTCATATCACATATTCTTTCTAAATAAAAATGATATTATCAACCGTTCTAAGCATATGCATACGCTGAACATAATTTCAAACCATGTAACCTAATAAACCAAATAAATATCCACCATTATAATAAAGAGTAAATAAATAAATAAAAAATATTTTAAACTAAACACATATGTTATTCTTCCCAAAGGGAGAGTTGCTGCAAGATTCATCATCACAGAGATTAATTCATTATAATACCCAGTTTTAGGAATTCTAGTCATCCCAGCATTTCAGACAATTTGAGGTGCAGCTTGTTCAACAAAGACTGCTCGTACAGAAGTGGATAATCTATAACAGTCACTATAACATGTGAGAGAATTCACTCACATCACATGCTTAACCCTTTCTAAAAGGCTAAAGCATACACATTCCTACTTTAGCAAATATCATAATATCCTAACAATATGATGCAGTTAAAAATATAATTTACTTCAAACATGTCATTAAAGTGCAGAGCTTAAGCAACCTAGAACTAAATATTAATTTTTATTAATGTTTACTATCACAATCTTGAAGCCCACAATCTTGAAAATTATTAATGCTAAGATCATAATATCAAAAAAAAAAAAATAATAGTTGTATTAAAGAGTACATTGTCTAAAAATCTTGAATGCTGAAACCTCCTACCAATGGGGTCCTAGGAGTAAGTGCTAACATGGGTCCTGTCAGGATCTGAACACAGGGACAAGTACTACTGTGGCAAATTATGGAGACTGATATTATGGTCTCTGGAGTATGATTTTCAAGACAGTGGGCTTCAAGATTGTGATACCAAACTACATTTTACAACCCCTAGGTTTATCCTGTCGGTACAATAAATATGCAAATAAGATTCATTGACAAGTTCAACATTAAGCCATAGCTTTCAACCAATTAATTATTATGGACTTTCACAGAATGAATTACAAAATCGGCACACAATCTCATTTAAGGCAAATATGATACATCACATGACTTATAAAAGCCAAGAAAAAGTCCAATTAAAATGTATTCTATTAACTCATTCCTGGAAAACAATATTTTGGTCACAATTTTTTCAAACTTTACATGTCCACAATCCCCAGATAACTCATATATTTTACCAGCTCCTTTGGAACTATCTTCTATTACACCGATCTCTATATATATTACTCCCCCTTCAAACATGACAGTCAGTTACTTACACATTATCCTGCACTGTAAAATATTTCTGATACTGAACAAGGATCACGTATGTAGCTTCTTGTCTTTATTGATTCTTATCATTGTATCCTGTTATTTAACCTGTTTAAGAATCATGGAATCCAATTCTTCCAGTCTTCTAGTAATAGTAAAGAAATCAACCATTTTTAGGCAATGAATTGCTGCAAAGTTGAGGAAATGTGGTTAAGGTTTCTGAAAGATTTTGTGTCATCAGATGTGTGGTGTGATTATATAGTATTGATTTATCAAGTAATATATGGAGGTATGTAATAGCTTGTACTTAATTCTGCAATTTAATGACCTTCATTTAAATTTCCAATGCATTGCATATTTTTCAAGAACATATAGTAATGTTGTTAATATTTAAATAAATAAGTGTAACTTCCATCTTTATAATCCATACTGCCATATTCCTTAGTTAGGAGACATAGACATCTACCTAAATATCAGCTAGCATGAGATCATTCTTACCTCTGTATGCTGGAACCCTTTATAGAAAGAAGAACTCACTTCCATACCCCACCTATAAATATATCCTACATTTATAAATATGTCAGTGCTACCACATTCATAGAGAACTGATATATTCATTTGATAAACCCATTAGCAGGCAAGCCGCTGAGTTATGGTACTATGAATTCAGGTTCACTGTGAAAACATCAGACACTGACAGTTTCCTGCTTAACCTGCATTCTTGCTGGGACAAGACCATCTTTCTCTCTTTCTCTCAAGTGACAGCCGATTCATTTGGCTACCCCATGGGTAGCCGCCATTATCCATGTTTTTTTAAGGCAAAGGGTGGAAGTAGGTTGACAGTTTTTTCCCTCTATATTGCACAAGCATGCATTCACACTGATGGACAATTTAGAGACCCACCTACTGCATGACTTTGGAATGGGAAGAAAACCCACGTAAACACAAGGAGGATATGCAGACTCTGCACAGAAAGCATTCCTGCTAAGAACAGAACCAATTCATATCTACTTTCATCAGTGCTGTACCTTGCCCTCTGTATAAACCATTAATTAGGGTATGTATCCCTTTGTTACTCCTTATGCATGAGTTACACTTTTCTTTTAAAAAAGTCCTTGTTCTATAGAAAATCACTACATTTTAATAATGCTCTCTGATACACTTGACTCACACTTCAGACAGTGGATATGATTTGGAGATTGATTTGATTTTGTGAGCCACAATTCATGAACTTGGGGTGTCAGAGACACTTGTGTCATAAATGGGCAGTAAAGTACGGGTTGCCAACAGTAACCCTTACAATTCTAATGCTACTGCCATTGGGGGGGAATATATATATATATATATATATATATATATATATATATATATATATAGAGAGAGAGAGAGAGGGGATATATACACACACACACCTCTTGTCTAAACAAATGATTCACTGCATAAGCTATTTGCTTAGGTTAGTAGAGAGGGAATATGCCAACCAAGAAAATGGCTTCTATATACAATTTCTTTGTATGAAACATATTATTCAGGGAATTATTATTCTCAGATCATAATAAGAATCATGGATTGGCAAGTAACAAGATTCTTATTTTGTCTGGTTCAGTGCCACATGTAGATAAAGCCTTGACTGTGACCCAGACTACTGACCTGAATGTTGCTGTAGTGAATAAGATGGAGTGACACTGAGCAGCTGCCATAGCTTTAATCATGCTGTGGGAGGGGAAAGGTCTGACTCACTGTACTGTCACCATCTGCTGGAGAAAAAGGTACAGAGCATGCAACATACTGTAAGGTTACCTGCACTTCCTCTGCCATACCATGTTCTCACACTAGCCTTCATGGATCATGTGTGAGGGTATGCAGATTGTAATGGGAAGCCATAGCAAGCCTTCACATCTACAAGTATGCATAGCGGTTAACAAGAGTAGTGTGGGATAAGGAAATAGAAAATCTTTCATGATCGCCTGAATGACAATGATGATGGACCTTTCTCGCAGCAGTGATGGGGAAAGAATTATGCAGTTCCAATGGAGTCTAGATGTTCAGAAAACAAAGTGGCAGCAAAATGTGAACGTTTGTGTGTGTGTGTACATATATATATATATATATATATATATATATATATATATATTTTTTTTTATTTATTTATATTCACATACACATACATACATATATATGCATACACGCATTTACAGATATAGATGCAACACACCCACATGAACAGAAACATAAGCAGGACACATAATAAAGCCTATTTATGGATCACTTTGGAATTTTGGAATTCTACATATAGGGAAGAGAAGATTGGTAAGAAATTGGGTGCATCCAGTATAATAGTGAAGCAGTCTAAGCACATATGATTTAGATTGGTGGAAGGCGGTATTCCTTGACAATGAGCATTTGTTAAGAGGAGACAGGTGCAGGTATGCATATCATGAAAATGAGTTTAAACAGTCAGCAATGTGTGTATAAATAAAGGTGAAAGGAGATACATGTGGACACTGAAGAAATGTGTATTATAATACAGGTCAGGGGGACCACAGACAATGATATTAATATCTATAAATTGAAAAAGTAACATGAAAGACCACAGTCAATGAACATCACTGTATTTTAGGTAGGTGGATGATGTACTGCTTTTACAAACTATGCAAAGAGAGTCATGCACTACATTTGTACTGTATGTTTTTATCATTGGAGCCTTTGGAAATATATGGCTGAAGTCAGTGTTATATCAGCAAAGCTTAGTTTATTCACAAGAGTGGTATGCTTGCACTTCTTGCAGCATCTGCAATTGTACAGCATAGCCTGCACTGTGCTTTAAATATTTTCTTCACAAATCTGACATCCCAATTAAAAAAAAGAAAAAAAAAAATATATATATATATATATATATATATATATATATATATATATATATATATGGGATCCGTACAGATCCCCGAATGCACTTTCCACCGAAGCAGAAATCACCGAGCATACTTAACCAAAAGTGCTGTTCACCGAAGCAGCACTTTCGGATAAGTATGCTCATTGTACCGGTCACATTACGGTGTGGATAAGGGAAAATTCCCCTTTCCCCACTGTAGTGCAACCTCGGAGTTAGAATATTAAAGTAGGGGGGTGTGGGGGTGCAGGGGTGCTTGCCCCCTGCATAGAAGTAGGTTTAATGTTGTTGTATTTTTTTAAACATACTTAACTATAAGCGTTTTTTCAGTGAAAGTGCTTTCAGTAAAGTATGTTCGGTGATAATGTATTTGGACTTTTGATCTTTCGATCAAAAGTCCTAGATCTATATATATATGGACTGAAACCCAAACGGCGGGGTATACATACGATACGCAAAAGTGCTTTTCACCGAAAAAGCACTTTTGCATAGGTATGCCTGTTGCTGAGGCTGTACTACCTTGCGGGTAAGGGAAAATTCCCTTTTCCCCACTGTAGTGCAATTTCAGAGGGAGAATATTAAAAGCGCTTTCGTTAAAGTGTGTTTGGTTATTATGGATTCGGACGTTTGCTCATTTGAGCAAACGTCCTAGATCCATATATGTATATATATATATATATATATATATATATATATATATATATATATATATATATATGCAAATATAATAAGAAATAACACCCAGTTTAAAATACAGTCTACATGGTTTCTGTATATATCTATGCTATAATGCTGGGATCTCAAGAAAATGTTAAACCAGTTTCCAAAATTTTCCCTGAGCAGATATCGGAAGCCCTTGAGACATAAATGTCAGTGTGGTGTATCTGAAACACATCAAGAATTAATAAAGGAATAAAAGCTGCTATAAAATGCACACTTCTTTGTATCTTGGCTAAATGTGCCTCAGGCAAGCCAGATTATATATTTCAAGTTCTTATATAATATCTGTATCAAAAGCACAACTAGCAATATAAAGGTACATGTAAATGATTCAGATTTTTTCTCTAAAAAGGCATATTTAAACTATGGTTACAAGAGGTGGCCTCCAAGAAATACACTGTCTGCTTTTTGCTTGCAGAAATACATATATTTGCTCAAACCCAGGTAAAACTCAACAGAATGTAATTTCTATAGAATAACACTTCAATAAAGCTGACATTGCATCCAGCCTAAGGAAACCTACCTAAAACTTTATGCATCACAATAGAATTCCTTGAATATTGAAATAAAAACACTCTGTTACAGAAAACATTCACAAAGAGATATGACAACTAGGTAAAATATGTATATTCAGCAGAACAGCAACTGTTAATCTATAACTTTAGGTCAGAAAGAAGATATTTCTAAACATGGTGAAAAGACAAACCCCTGGATTTAATAAACTCCATGTAGGCTTTGTGCAGAGCCTGCATGGAGTTTACATATTTGCATTGTGGTAGCATGCAATGCACATTAATGACGCACAGCGCACCTACGGTAGGTTTTGTGCTGGCCAGGAAACCGTGTAATTGAACGCGGATATAAAACTGTTTAAAGCAGAGCACCTACTGTCCACGAATTTGCTGAGAACACCACAATGATCTCCAGGGCTTCACAGATAGCTGTGAATCTGTTAGTGCAACATATCTTCACAAAGGCCAGCATAATGCAGGGACCTTTTACTAGAAAACAGGGACATATTTACCATAGATGTTGCACAGATGTGGTAGAATGAAACTCAAACTTACCTGTAATCCTCTTTGAGCAAGATATGTTGACAAAGGCATACATAATGAGGGGCAAAGGCCCAAAATAGGAACAGATGTTTAACATTGCACTTCCAGACTTAAAAAGTTGATAGAATAAATAGGTTGTTCATTAGCATAAACTTTCTGAAGAGTATAAAGTTTGAAACTCAAATGTCACTCATCAATTTCTGACTTTATTCCCCAATAACATGCCAAGGATTTGCCATAAAAAAATGTTATGAGGAAAAGATTGCAAATACAACACAAAAATTGGACATTTTGCACAAATCAGGACAGTTGAGAAGTATGCACTCAAATGTATGCAACATCGAGTCAAATCAGTCCTGAAATCATCCCACTGATATGGCAGAAAGCCACAAATTTGATAAGGAAAATATCTGTACATCCTGGGAATATCTGGACAGTTGAGAGATATGAATGTGAAGTATATAGTCCAAACACAGTACAGGACAGTGTACCTACAGTGCAGAGTATTGTGATATCCCATTCCTGGCATTCTGTACTGAAAGCTGTGTTAATGATCTACAACAGGACATGGACTGCCATGTAAAATGATCACACAGGGAAATGTGTGTATTGAATAGGGGCACACTGATGAACTGTAGGAATGAACACAGGTAAAGAGGACAGGTGAAACTCCCAGGTGTTCAGCAGAGGAGGGCATGTCAGTGGAAGATGGTTGCAGCAGCAACACCAAGGATGTCTGTGTGAGATAAGCATCCTTACATGAATAATGCAGAGGACATCTATCAGGGATCTAACATACAATTTTGGTATGGTGCATATTGTGAAACTGTGCAAACTGATATGTATTTATATTTATTTACTTACTGACATTTGGTGACAGGGAAAGTCTGACTGGGTCAGAAACCCATTTTCAGTGGAGGCCCTGGGAGAAAAGCTCCATTTATTATTTAAACATTAAACATTAACAATGACATGGAATGACAAATACTACATAGCACTGTATTTAAAACTGCACTATAGATACAACAGGTAATTACAAAAGGTATAATATATCAGTTTATAATTTGCATGTTTTCTGTAGGTATTAAACACAAACATCTGATAATTCAAGAAAGGACAGGTAGATATTCAGAATAACAGTGCAGAATATTAAGTAAATATTAAACATTAAGTAAATAAGTTAGCTGTAGAAGTGAAAAGGTTTTAGGGGACAGCGTGGAATGTTATATTGAGAAAGACATTATTGGGATGGGGATACAGGAAATAAGAGGGGGACAGATTATGAGGGGTGAAGGATGTATTAAGTTAGTAGAAGGTTGGGAGGATAGGGAGAAAGGAGAGAGGCATTAGACAAAATAAACCAAAAAGGTGGCGGGTTCATTGTTAGCTATGGGGCATAAGCAGTTCCATGAGTTGAACAGGTAGTTTTTTTGTGTGAGCTGGTGACATGGTAAGGTAGAATATTCCATAATTTAGTCATGGTATAGGAGTATAGACATTAGCCAGCTCTTTTATTGGGTTGTGTACATCTAAGAGTTATTTGTCAGCAGAGCTGAGATTTCTAGTGGGAATATGGATATACAGGATAGACTGCAAGGCAGAACAGCTATCAGTTTTGTATATTAGTTTATGAGCAATTGTAAGTTGTAGGTAGTTTAGATGATGGGGGAATCCTATCCAGTTTAGCTGTTTCACAGCATTGCAGTGGTGGGTGTGTTAGGATGATCCTGTAGCAAATTTGGTTATTTTGTAATAGCAAGACTGTAGTTTTGTTTTAAGTGTGATGTGCAGATTAGTAAAAATGGGAGCTCCATAGAGTAAAGAAGGGATTGAATAGGCATTTGTTAGTGTCCTTTTGGCATTAGGGTACATATAGTTTTTGTGCCTATATAGTGTCCCTCGTTTAATATGAGTTTTTTTTTTTATAGCATTATGTATGGGTTGGTCAAATGTGAGTTTGTTATCTACAGTGATTCCCAGTAGCTTAGCACTTGTTATGATTTCAATCTCTGTTTTGTTTTTGGAGTAGATTTTGAATTCAGATGTATGTTTTGAGAGTGAAGACTAAAAGTTTAGTTTTATTAGGGTTAAGCAGTAGTGGTGTATCATTTAGTCATGATTCTATTGAGGTAAAGACAGTCTGTGTTATTTGTAACAGGTCTGGTATGTCATTAGAGAAGGATATGCCTGAATATAAGTGTACTCTCAGCAGAGGTCTCCAGAAAGGTGTCCACATTTAAAGGATTGTGGAAAATATTACAAGAACCAACCATAATCATATATACATTTCCATATCAAGGCAAGCAGCGGGTTTGTGTGATAGTTATCAAAGTGCATATGCATGTGCAATACATATTAGTTAAGCAGTGCACAAATGAGAGGCACACTGCTAAATTCTGACAGTTAGTATCAAGTCTATGAAATACACCTGCTGCTTAACAGACTCTGTGGCAGCATGTGTTAATGCACTGGTGCATACCTTATTGGAGGCCACATGGCACTGGGTTTGAATACAGATGTACCAAATACATTTAATTGCATTGCTGCTGTATCCAATACTTGTAAATACATTGCTGCCATTCTGTGTTGGTGCGCAATGCACACTTTTGCTCAATAATGGCTTAAAGAGGTGAAATGGGTAGATAGGACAGCTGTGAAATGGGGAACAAGTAGGGGGAAGATCAAAGGGAAAGCAGGGCAGGAATGTTCAGGAGGGAGATAGGAAAGAACCAGAGCTATCGATTTTTTTAACAGTTTAAAGTAAACATATGTGGAAAATATTAACTGAATTTGGACTGTCAGCATTGTTGCCTCACAGCAAGAGGTTCTCCCGTTCGATTCTCGGCTGGAGTGTGAGGAGTGCCTTCTGTGTGGAGTCTGCATGTCCTCCCCATGGCTGGTGGTCATTTGAAAGACATGCGTAAATAGTCGTGCCTTCGTTGAAGGTTGGATGTTGAGCTGGCAACTCGGCGTTCGTGAAAATCTACTGCCAATCATTAGCGGACCGGAGTTAAGCTGTGGTGACCCCTAACCGGGAAAAGCCAAAAGACAACAACAGCATCTCCAGAAAGAGAGGTGACCACAACATAATCATGTTTTAATGCCAACTGGACCGAATCAAGTGTGTCAATAAGACGTGTGTAAAATGGAGAGCTATGTATGAGACAACTTTTTTTTTTGTTTTGTTTTGAAGAGAGAGAGAGGAATGTTGAGGAAGGGAAGTAGGAATCTCTGGATCAGGTAAGAAGTTGGGTAGGTGAGGAAGCAATTGCAGACAGACAAGACAAACAAGATGCGAGAGGGACAGTGATGGACATAAAAGGTTGGGGGACACCATGATTGGGGTGAGGGTGGGGATATCCCAGACATATGGTCTTCCAGCTGAGTGACAGTGAGAATTAAGTTCTATACCATATAAAAAGGTGACCATGTAGCTAGGCAAACCGATGGCAAGAAGACTTGTTTATGTTGGAAAAGACTGCATATAATGCTAATGCTACCTTTTCAGGATATATCTGTACAGAGGAGTACTGAACCTCAGAAGGTATGCTTCCATTTTGTCAGCTACATACTGCATAAGCTGGAATGTATTTAAGAAAAAGTTGAAGCAAAGGCTGTAACACTTTTATCTGTATGCATTAGCTAGACGTGTACTGATGGCATGGGCATATTTGTCAAGCCATATCAGAGGTATACATGATTGCCGATATATGATAATGGAATGCTGTGTGATACATATTTGCAAATGTTTAAGAGACAGTTCCTTTGATAGTACTTTTAGCATTGCAAAGATGGTTTGTTAGCAGAATGTATCATTCTCCTGCTTTTTTGGGGGGGAGGCATTAAAGATGAGCTGCTGTTATGGCACATACAAGGATACGTTGCTTGTTACTCTCCTTGTTTTCATCCTGCCTGCTGTTCATATTTCACATCTGTAGACTGTTGTATGTTTTAACAAAGGGTAATACTGAGTGGCTACTGTATCTGTTTTATCTGGAATCAGTTGTTGAGTACTTATGTAATACTTAGTGTATTATCCTTCTGTTGTCCTGTAGGACACCTAGGAGTATGCCACCCAGGTGTGTCAATCCATTATGTTGAGCACCAGGTCATACTGGATACCTTTAGGCAACATGGTGCTTTTCTGCTGGAAATGGGGCTGGGAGATATGGCAGATAGAATGCAAATTTGGCACCAGATAGTCGCTGATCTGAATGACATGGGTGGCCACAGAAGGACATATGAACAACTGCACCACAGGGCCACTGACATGATTATATCTGCATGGAGGAAAGCAGCTGCAGTGGGTCATCACCAGATGGGTACCTGGGAGAACCTGCTAGGGAACCACCAATAACATCCAATGAACAGTTCTTGAGCAGTATCAGGGATCTATACAGCTCATAGAAGAGTGCAGTACAGCATGTCCTGGATGTGGGAGCAACAGTACCAGAGACAGCAAGCATGTCCCAGGGGAGTTTCCAGGTAGGCTTTGTTATCTCAACAGTTGAATACTGTTGTATAGTAAAACAACTGAAATCAATAAATTACTTCTGTGTCACATATATATTTTGGGGGGAGATTAAAGATCGCTACAGTTATTAGCTTAGGTTTGAGTTGACAGCCACATTCTTGTTGAAAGTATACTTAATGCACATATAAAAGGGTAAAAGTATTACCAGCTGTGTTACTTTTAATTGTGGTCATGTTGCCTTACCTGTTACTTAACTTCTTCCAGGACCATCAGGATTGCAGAGGAGACTCTCATCAGCAGATGGCAAGCTAAGCATTTTTAGGTCAGTACTGCTGAGCAATTGAAAGAAATATTTTAGTGTGTGCTGTTGATGTCAGGCCTATTGTCTGTATTGATGTGCTGTCAGTAATAATGGCACCACTGTTTGTTAGCATATATTGGACTACTGTAGTGCAGGCATTAATTTTGTCCCATGTTTCTTGCTTTTTATCACAGGTGATCATTAAAAAGTGTAGGCTCTCTGTCAACTCATGTCAGTGTATCAACAGATTCTGATGAAGATAGTGGTCAAACTGAGGCACAGTCTGGGGGGAGGTGCAGAGGGTGAATTTGACACTGAGGTTGACATATGGCCGTCCCCTACAATTCCACAGGACACAGCCAGTAGGCCTAAACCTACCCATTCCAGCCAGCCCTCAGATAATGGACAGATAGGTCAAGGCCATTGATCAGGGAAGTGTGGCTACAGCAGCTTTAGTGCCAGTTGACTCTGGCTGTAGCCAAACTGTGGGCGAGGTGCCACACAAGATGGCTGATAGAGGTGCTTGGATGCAGCCTGCTGTCCCTCCTCCACCTGGAGCAGGTGTTTCTTCCCGTGCCACACAAAGTATGTTCAAGGCCATCATGGAGGCACAGACATTTTCCCATAGGTGCTTCAGACAAATGCTTAGGTGTGTAGAGGTGGCACAGGCTGACATGAGTGACTATGTCCTCTGTGTTGCTGATTCAATTGATTGGATGAATGATATACTGGAAGGGGCATATCTGTGAAAGAACATCTGCTGGAAGGGAAACAGCATCCTCATGGGTATAGGTCAGCTGCGTCATCTGCTGTCAGCGATTGTGGCCATGACAGATCACGCTCCCATAGCAACAGTACTTCCACTGCTTCATTAGTGAGTTTGTTATCCAACTCCAGAAGTATTAGGACATGGGGTTCATTGTCCTGGGATCTCTATAAATGGAGCTCATCCAGCAGACATCAGTCACTTTCAGGTTGCAGCAGTGCATCTGACCGTGGGCGTGGATGTGCCAATGCAACCCCTGGCAGAGCCAGTTCTCATGGTCAGGGACCACAATGATGAACTGACACCTCTACCATGCATGGCTCACACCTGTCTGACATACCAAGATGTAGAGCCAGCACAGAGCTTGACTGTGTTCATGCAGACACTCACACACCAATTTCACCTGGAGAACCCCTACAGACAGACAGACACCAGTTACTCATTTTGTCTCACTGGAATTTGTTGGTGTATCCTACTGTCTTGCCTGCTTCTCTTTCTTACTCACATACTCACTGAGCTTTTGTGTCAGCCTAGGCTTCCTGGCCCTCCCACACAACACCCTGTGAAAGTGATGATTACTGTACCATATCCCCATTTCCTGTCTTTTGGATTCAGGGATATATACATAGCTAACTTAATGCTTAGTATATCTGCATTTGTGGTGTTAAACTAGTAAATGTACCTTTAACTTATACTGACCTTCAAAAGTTAGACAGTTGATAGCATCAACATTTTCCAACTTTAGAATTAATGATCTTGTAAGAGTCGTGAAGTCAGAAACTGCAATGTATACCATTACTTTCTAACTTCTCTCTTTAATGATTTTCCAGTACAAACGTATGGTGCTAACCTGAGGCCATGCTGTCATCAATACTGAGTGGTATGACTGCAAATCTTTGATACCCGAGGCCTACTACTTACTAATGCACACTATAAGTCAAATAAGTCTCTGCTGTCACATGTTAAGGCAATTTCTGTACAAATCTCCCACCTTTTATTTGCTTACACTACTAACTGATTAAATACAAGAATTTGCTACAAATTCGTATTATTAAACAATACAGTCTAGGTTCAGAACTTACCTTGTAAATGCAGCAGTTGCCACAGTTTTAGTTCAGGGCTGACTCTGTCTGATGCAAGCAGCATATAGCCAATATATGGGGAGGTAAAGGCTGTGCAAGTTGCTTGACATCAATGTTACTATATGTATGTGAGTAGGATGATGGTTTTAGGCCCCAAGCTGGTGAGCGAGTGTGCTATGCATTGTCTCTTAGCCAATGCAAGGGCATACTGAGCTTGTCTACATCTACCTACACCCACAGCAGCTGGTGGCTCCCCATATGACTCCTCATCAGCCTGTGGCTGTGGTAACCTTGGCCTTGATGGTGGGATGTGTGCCCCTTCAACTTGCTGATTCTGCTGAAGCTGTTTCCTCAGGATTATGTTGTGTAGCATGGTAAATATTTCTGTACATGACCAGGGATTGTACTGCAGGGCTCCTCCAGATGTATCTAGGTAGTGGAACCGTGACTTCATTGGCCCATACACATGCTCTATGATATTTCTGGTTTGAGCATTTTCTTCATTATGGCATTCTGTGGGGGTGTGTGCATTTCTGATGGGTGTCATCAAGCATGGTTTCAACGCATAGCCTGCATCCCGCAGTAGATGACCCAGTGGGATAGCCCCTTTAGCAAACATCTGGTACAGTTGGGAGGTATGCCAGATATGTGAGTTGTGGCAACAGCCAGGGTTGCCAGCACACATGTTCAAGATGATTCCCTTGGCATTACACATGACTTGGCAGTTGACAGAGTAGTAGCCCTTTCTGTTTATGTAGAGCCTACCCTGATCCCCAGATAGTGCCTTAATTTCTATATTTGTGCAGTCTATGGCACCCAGTACTTCAGGGTGGTGTGCTACATACTAGAACTCCTGCATATTTCTGTCCCTCTCCTTAAAACTATGGGGAAAATATATTTGGTCACTGACATGTTGGAGCATAGCATTCAGGAATTGATGGAGGATCCTGGATGCTGATACTTGTGACACCTCCAGCATGTCCCTGCTGGTCTCTGAAAGATACCTGTAGCTAAGACATACAATTTGACTCCACTTGGATGGCTTCTCCTTGGTTGGCTCTGACTCTAGAGTTGAGGATGGCAGAGTTCACAGAGTTCCTGTAGTGTGTCCCTGTCCACCCTGTAGCATTCTACAATTTCCACATCACGTAGGTTATGAAAAGTTAAATGGGGATTGAAAACTCTCCTCCTTCTCGGCCTAGGCCCATTAGCAGTAGTACTGGCTTCAGCCTGTAGCACATACAAATGTATTAAAGCAGCAGCAGTCTCTAACGTTCTGTCCATGTAGACTCCTTTCCATGGTTGTATTCCAAAAGTTTTGGAATTCACAGGAAAAACCAGCATGGATGCTTTATATTTTGTTGAATAGCTCCTTCATGTTGGAGTGGTTTATTAGCAAGCATTTCAGCTGCTTATGCTGTAATTGGCATGCCACAGTGTTTACGTTGTTTGTGCGGGGGTGTGCACCTCTGCACAGTGCTTACTGAATTTAAAACTGTTTGTGGCATGAAGTGCACACATTACAAAATGACCATGTAGGCTTTATTAAATCCCCCATCAAAATATAAAGAAAGTTTATGTATCTGAAGTTAAATCATGGATAATTTAAATGGTTTATATTATTTACAGATGCATAAATACGAACTTATCATTTGTAGGCAACAGAAAATTATTTGTGCATGTCTTTGTGAAACTGCAGAGGAAAGCAGAATGCTTGCTACCTAAGAACACATGGCAGTAGCAGAGAGAATGGAATTTGCACAATTTGCATTTGCTTAGTGCAGATCCAGTTAAACAAGCATTAACAAATGAAAAGGAACAAATATAATCAGCAAACTCCCTCCTTTTGTCTGATTAACCCAATCTTTTGATATAACATGCTTTTGTATTCTTCCACATGTATTTCACCAACCAATATTACATGTAACACAATATTTTTGAATTATTATTAATTCTGTTACTGATCAGTACAATTAGACAAATAGCAAATACAGCATTAACCTAATTTCTTTTCAATGAGTAACACCAATAAATAGCGATTGTTATCATAACAGCTAGATAAATAAGATATATTAAAGGCTTTCGGCAGCATTTCTGTAGCTGAAACTCTAACTTGTTTACAAAAGTAAATGCTACCTAAACATAATGAGGGTGTAATTCTGCTCTCAGATTTTCAAGAACAGAATGGATTGTAAGAGTACTGGACATTCTTTAAAAAGATGAAAGGAGAGAAAGTTATTGGTAAAATGATAAAGCCTAGTAAGCATTTTCTTATTGGACGAAGTGGATTAGAAAGGTGGGTCTTTGTGTATATAAACTCACATATTTGTCAGTTTATTTACTGGTGAAATAAATTGTACTAGTGTAATAGGTTGATCCTGTGCAGTTTGACTTGCTTACTTAATTTGTTCACATTTTTTTTTCTTTATATATTAAGTTCTCATTTACAGATTGGTGACCCTGATGTGATAGGAACAGTGCCAAGATTCATCACTGCGAACAGTAAGCAGAAGGGGGAAGATGTGAACAGAGTGGTTGGAAGAAGTTGTGATTCCCTAAGCACCAGAGTGACTTGGAAGGGCATCCATATGGTTGACAGGGTAAGGTCTTTCCTATCATTTGCTTAATTAAGAAGAATTGAGTACTAATAGTTTACTCTTTTTAATGGAGAACTGTAAAACATATTGTGCAAAACTGTAATTCACGAGGAATATATAAAGGTTTACATGTTAACCAAAGATTAAATGCAAGGAAGAAAAGTAAAGCATTTGTTAACGTTAGAGGTAAAACCTTAAAAAGTGAGTAACTGCAATAACAATATTTATAGGTCTACAAGCATATCACACTAGGCCAGAGGAGGTACCGGCAGCAAGGTCTAGACATAGGTATTTATTAATACTCTCGAAGCAATCCGAAGACAAAAGTTCTCAAAATGAGTCTGAGAATTTTTAAAATCTTTCATGGGTGCATAAAAGATTCAAAGCTTAAAAAGTCAACCCCCAAAGAAGGAACCCTATTTTCCACAGGAAAAGTATTAATGTTATCCCCTACTTTTTTAAATGTGATTTTTTCTGAGTTAAGTCACATTAAGTGACCATCATCCAAACAGGGAGAGAGAACATGGATAGCAGTTGTCAGAAAAGGGACCCACAATTCCTATTAGATGATATACATGACTGGGTAAGTCAAGAAAAAAAAAATGAAAAGAAAATGGAGAAATATACTAGAAATCTGGAAAAGGAAAAGCCCAATGTATAAATCCTTTCATTAATTTATGAATTTACACAGTGCAGAGGCCAAGTTAAAATGAAAAAGATGTAATTAAAAAAATAAGTTACTCCAGTCCTACTTTGATAGTATAGTTATGCAGACTAAAACAACACAAAGCCTTCAAAGCCCTCTCCAAAAGTTGTTCCAACCTGCAAGTTTGTACAGGAGAATCAAACAGACATGTAAAAGAAAATAAAGCAGGCATTATGGTAAGACAATCTGACCTGGTTAATGTTTTACAAATCAAATTAAAAAGGCAGGTGGAAGAGAAAAAGGAAAAAAGGAAAAAAAAAATATTTAAAAAAGATAAAGAGAGCAAACAGAAAAAAAATAGAGGAAAAAGTCTCTTGGGCATGATTCGGTAACAAAGTAATTTTGTTAGCTTTGATATTTGCTAGACCACTCAACATGCATATGAGTAATACCTAGCTTATGTACAGAGACTGAACAACACCACTATCAAACTCTGGAAGAAATCGTATAGGTATTGAGACAAACAGGATTAACACTGAATCATAAAAAGAGTCAGCTTATGAATACCTCTCTCACTTTTTTGGAATGAGTGTGTCAGCAGGACAGAGAAGCATTAGAGAACACAATAAAATCTGATTAGACAGTTCCCACTTCTAGACACTGTTACAAGGATAAGGTAAGCTCTGGGGATTTTTTGAATCTCAAGGGAATAGATCTTATATTATGCAAATAAAGAAAAAACATTAACTGATATGCTCTATGGGAAAAAGAAGGTGGATAAGCATCCCAGCTGGAATAAAGAGACACTATCAGTTGTCTCTAAAATCAAATAAAAGCTGATTTCTGCACATTTATTCTTATTTCCATGTTTGTTTAACTTTATTGTATAATTTTGATGTAGCAACCTAGCAGCAACATTAAGTATGCTAATTTCTGTAATTTTGAACGCTGTAATAGGCAAGAAACAAATATAAAAATACATACTTGACAAGGAGCATGATGCAAATATGGTATATTTCATTTATAATTAGTATACAGAAAATCCAATTGACAGAACAAAAAAAAAATTACTCAACTCTTGACTAATACTTTGGATTGCTTTGGCCATATTCAAGTAGAAAAATGGAATGTGACACAATAAAATTGTGAGCAAAACTAGATATACATCACACAATGGAAGTTAGCACAGCCTTATAAAAAACATTCAAACAATAGCAGAAACCTTTAAATCCTGAAAACCCATAATTGCGAAACTCAAAATCCCGAACCTACAATACACACAGAGCACACATATAAACATACACACAACTTCGCCCCACAAGCACACAGACAAAGCTAAACTACATATAACCAGGGGGGCAAGCCCCCCTGCACTCCCCATGTATGGGGCATCGCTCCCACACACCCCTACTTACATATACTAACTCTGAGATCGCACAATCAGACACACAAAGTTAACTCACACCCAAATATTTCACAGTCTCTCACACACACACATCACAGTCACAACACACACTGACATACACTAAAGCCCCTAACCAACACACTCACACATACATACATACTTGAACTAACACTGCAACACCAGAAGCACTATTTCAAAATCTCCGTACCTCGGGATTTTGAATTTCACGCTTCTGGCGTTTCGGGATTTCAAGGCTTCGGTGATATAATTTTAAAATACTGAAATTCGGGATTTCAGTATTTCGAAATTATGAATGGAACCCATATATATATATATATAAATATATAGATATAGAGAGAGAAAGACACACACACGCGCACACACACACACACACACACACACACACACACACACACACACACACACACACACACACACACAGATGACCTGTTACTCCTTTAGAATGAAGTATTTATTCTATTTTCAGCATGCATGTAATAGAATTTGATTTACATTTCACACAATAAGCTAAAGTAGCGAATAAGATTGTTTATCAAACCATTGGTAAATCCATGAATTTAGAGGTCATAGTAATACTGCATTGATATTTTTGAAGGCCTGGAAAATGTAGTAAAACAGATTGATGAGCTCTGTATCTTGAGCTGAGTAAGTAGTGTTATGATACCAGTAAATTTATAATTATTTGGAGAAAACTGACAAAAATTGTCAAATATTCCCATACAAAGTACATTAAAAGGAGTGCACGTGGCTGCACATTTCTCATTAGATATATATTAAAATCAGAAAAAAATGCTTTCAAGCCACATACCCCTTGATGTGACCACCAGTCAAATCTGGGTCCAGTTTGAAGAAAGTCAAGGCCGCTGAACAGGAATAGGGGAAAAACAAGGGGGGGGGTTGAAGCTTTAAGACTGCCACCTGACCCTGAAATGAGGGTTAGGGAAGAAGGGCCATAGGCCTGCTGATGACTCTGATGAGTGGAAGCATACTGCTCCCTTAAAAGGGCACATCTCACCACACCCCCCCCGAAGACTCATGTGCTTATGAACAATGTGACTTGTGAGGTAAGTCATCATTGTCCTTTGAGTCGAGTCAAAGACCATACCATATTGACTTTGTGATCTTTTATTGAATAAGTGCCATTGACAACCAATAAAGATGCCACAGTAGTTCATATATAACATATAAACCAATAACCATTAAAGTATTACCACAAAGCCAGTTGGCATAACCCACCGTGTTCTGATTGTCTCTACAGAACAGGTGCATAATCCAAGCTACCTCAGACCTGGTGGCAAAACCCCTTTAATTCATCCTTTTAATTCACATACTCCTTGATGTGGTCACTAGTCAAATCTAGGTCCAACATGAGAGACGAGACCACTGAAAATGAACAGGGGAAAAAAAGGGGTGAAGGCATAAGACCACTACCAACCCAGCATATGTCATATCATTCCCCCAGTAGCCAGCCTCAAAAGGTTTAAACCTTGAAGAACTCTTTTATAGCAAAAACAATGCCTAAATTAAAATATTCAAAACCAAGCATGTCCAAATGAACATTACCCAAATAATAAAAATCAAATCCAGTCTATGATGATCTCTGGGCTGAAGTGCATGGATAACACTTTGACTAGCCACCCACATAACTCTGCGATTGATGATATGCCTGGCTTTCTCAACAGCACTGGACTTTCTAGCGCCTTTCCAATAAATTCCCCGGATGATGGTAGAGCAGAACAAAACTAAATTTGGATATAACTGCCATAACTAGTGCATATCAGACAGCATTCTGGCCAACTGAATTTTCTAAGGGTCCCAATCCAAGTCATTATCCCAGAGGTGAATCACCAAAACTCTGGATAAGGCTTCTTCAATTGTGATTTGATGCCAGACTTTCCAGAACTGAAACCAAAGGAGACCAGTAAAAACAAATGAATGAACTCTCCAATTGTTAAGATAAAAGAACTGGAGTGACCAGCCAGGTGGGCCAAGGCTCACATTGTAGCTCTGTCAATGAAAGAATGACCGAAGAGCCAAATGACCTACTGTCCTGAAACAGAAATAAAAATTAAATCCTGATGTAAGACAAAAAGGCATCACATACCTACCTTACTGTTCTTTGAATGACCTTGACAGAATTTCCTTCCACAGCCAAGTCAAAGGTGCAAGCTTTCTGAAAGGAATGCAACAAATATCCTTGTGGATGAATTCCTTGCCCAGCCATGGCTAAAGTAGAAAATTAATCTCTGTCAGGCTAATTGGTCAGCCTGAAATCTGAACAAAAACCGGGCCTGACCTCATCCCTTTGGAAGTGATATCATGTAGAAATCTGACCCAGTGCACCAGGCAAATGGCCAACTCACTCACCTTGTTTAAGTGAACCTGCTGTCCTCTACCAGCTTGATGCATCTTAAAAATTTTTTACCCATATCAGTATTTAGTCTGTATGAATGAGAAGTTCTTCCCAACAAAGGTAAACGGCATCCGCATACGAAGGCGTGAATAAAGCTGCTAATTTAACAAATGTATGAAAATCATCCAGTGTCTTAAATAGACCCAGAACAACAAGAGGAAGGTGTTGTCACCTAATAGGCTTCCCAGAATTATTTATTTATTTATTTATTTATTTCCAGTTTGATGACCGGGGAGGTCCATGGACTCTGGGAGCTCGTTTTCAGTTGAGTCCCGGGGAGAAAAGCTCCGCATTACATAGTTAAGTTACAGATGCAATCATAGTAAAGTAAACACATTTACAATTACAATTTCATGATTAGAGAACAGGAATCATTGTTTGGTTACATAGCATTTAAATATTTAAGATAGCAGTAGTGACTTCATTGTATGAGAGAGTAATGACTTAGTTGAAGTAGAGAGGGAAGAGGTGGAATGAGCTATTTACAATATGTACATTTATGTTAGATTAGCTTGCATTCAGAGTTAGTCAGGAGTTTGATAACTCAGGATGGAGTAGGATGCTTAGTAGGCTAGGTGGGGAGAGTGCAGCTGCATTTCCAACTAGAGGAAAGGTAGGAATGTAGCTGAGTTTTAAAGTCATCAAAGTTTTCACAAGTCCTTAGTGAGGAAGGAAGAGAATTCCATTTTTTTCTAAGGAAAAGGATAGAAGAAGCTGACCAGCAGGATGACTGGGTTTGCGAACAGAGATTAGGTTTTGGTGAATGGATCTTAGACTTCTATGTGGGGTGTATGGTTTTATGATACTGGTTAGTGCAGGGCATTTAGTAGGTTTAAATATTAGTTTGTGGGCTGTAGTAATTTGGAGATAGTTGAGTTCAATCCAGTTTAACAAATGAAGTGCAGTGCAATGATGGGAGGAGTATTTAGCTTTGGTGTCAAATTTAGACATTTTATTATAACAGACTTCCAGTTTGGAGGAGAGAGAGGAAGATATGTTTGTTGGTAGAGGAGCGCCATACATTAGTGAGGGGAGTAGATAAGTACTGGTGAGAGTTTGTCTTGTGGAAGGAGAGAGAAAGTGGATGTTTCTGTATAGCATGCCAAGTTTTACATGTGTTTTCTTAATGTTTTGCTGGATGCGAGTATCAAATTTTAGGTGTTCATCGATAGTTACCACAAGTAGTTTAGCGAAGGGAAGAACCTCTATAGTAGAGTTGTTATCGCTAATAATTCCGAATGAGTTTTTATCACGAGGGAAGGATTTTGAAGGAGAGAATAGTAGTATTTTGGATTTGCTGGCATTTAGAGAGAGGTGGTTTTGAACTGCAGTGGTGGTGCTGCGGTAGTGTTGCCGCCTCACAGACAGACGTTGTCCTGTTCGATTCTCAGCTAGTGCGTCTTCTGTGTGGAGACATGCATGAAAGGGCGTACCTTAGTTGAAGGTTGTGCATCAGGGCTGGCAACTCGGCACGTAAAAATCTACTGCCAATCATTAGCGGACCGGAGTTCTGCTGTGGCGACCCCTAACCGGGAAAAGCCAAAAGACACAACAACAACAAGAGAGAGGTGGTTTTGAAGCATCCAGTTCTCAGTGGTACAGAAGGCAGTTTGAGTAATTAACTGTTCCACAAACCAAGTAAAATGCTGATGAAATGGATGCCCAAAAAATATTTATTGGCAGTAAAAACACATAGAATTGAACCATGATAAACTCTGTTAACCCAGGTTTCGTCCTTACATACCAGACTTCTTCAGAACAATGAACAAACCCCAATAGTTCGTTTATATATACTACCTAATTAACATTGTTCAATTTAATTAACTGCAACCTGCTGCTGTTTAAATTAAAATTAAAACAATCATATATATTAGGACACACACCAAGATAAAACCTCTTTAAAGGATGCCACAAACACTACAAAAGCCTAATATTGTATTCACATATTGTTGATGTTTATAAAATAAGACAATGAACTAAAATACAAATCCTATCAATTCTATAAATACATTTAACCACTTCAGAAATATGTAGGTGATATATAAAATAAAATATAACTAAAATCAATTCCTTCTACTGAATGGGTGACCGATATGAATCTAAAACAGAACCTAAAATATGTTGTAATAGGTTATCCTAGAATATGTTTTAACTTGAGGATGGGTGCTATACTAATACTTTCATTGATACCTGGGTAGTTAAGGGCATCTAAACGTAATTTCCATTTTAACTTACAAATGTCCAGGTGTATATCTAAAACACTCCCTTCTACATCTTTTTTAATGTACTGTATGACACAAAACCTGAACACACGATCAGAATATGTCATTAAATGTCTAGCTGGAGCATTAATAACTTTATTATGTTTTATATCAAGTAAATGCTCCCTTATTCTTTCTCTAAGCTGTCTGGCTGTTTTTCCTACATAAAAAACAGGGCATTTCTGACACTGTGCAATATATACTACATTATGTGTATAACAATCATGGTGCCCTACAATGGGAATCGTGTTATAGTTAACCCTGATACGTTCCCGTTACCATAATATGTTACAAATGGAACATCTACCATATCTGTAATCACCACACCTCCTACCTGTTGTACTATTGTGTGAGCCACCATTCTTCTGTAAAATTTCTTGAAAAGACTGCTCTCTTTAAAACACAAACTTAGGAACCCCCCCTAATTTTGTTGTCACTAGGTTATCTAATTGTAGGAAGCCCCAATTGTTTTTAACCATCTCAATGAACCATTCCACATCTTGGTTATAAGTAGTTATGAAAATTAAATTCATAGTGATGTTCTGATTATTTTTTTCTCAAACTATTATTAATATCAGTATTATTATTCATTTTTAATTATAGCTTGATAAAACTTGTTAGTCTTTTAAACATTACTTCTTTTTTGACATTAATACACAAGCCCTCGGGGTATCCCCTTCTTTGGAACATAGTAATCATAAAATCCAATTCCTTTATAAATGCATCAACATCACTCGCCATTCTTGCTGCTCTTACCATTTGCCCTTTAATTGTTGCTCTTTTTTGATGGTGAGGATGCCAGCTATTAAAATCCAGATAAGAATTTGAAAAAGTACTTGTCCTAAATATATCGGATTTAATACTTTTATTAAATTTATCCAAAGTTAGTTGTACATCCAAATAACATATCATTTCCCTACTTGACTGGTGAGTGAATTTCAAGTATTCAACAGTATTTATGTGTACAATAAACTTTTCTAACTCGTCCATGTTGCCGTCCCATACAATAAAAATATCATCCAAAAAATGGGTGTATAGTTTAATGTGTTTGAAATGAATGGTCGGGAACAGAAATTCCTGCTCCCAAAATGCCATTACATAATTTGCATAAATGGAGGCACACGCTGCCCTCATAGCCACACCTGTAGACTGTTTGAAAAATTGACCTTCAAAATAAATATAATTATTGTACAGGACGGACTCCATAAGCATTACATATACATTAATTTGATCTTGGTTGTAAATACCTGTTTTCACCAATTCAGTTTCCAACCAACTAAGACCCGTGTCATGGGGTATGACAGTAAATAAATAACAAACATCAATTGTAAGAAATATAATACTGTCAGTGATATTAACTGTTTTCAATTTTTCTAAAAAATTCCATGAATCCCTTGTAATGTAGCTAAAGGAATTCAAACCCCTTTTTAGTTCATGGTCGAAAAATTGACTAATGAAACAAGTCTTACTTCTTTTCTCATCCACTATTGGCCTGAATTTGATATTATTGTGGATTTGTGGATTGTGGAGACCTTCACTCAGAAAATGAATTTAAAAATGTGGTTTCCGGATAGGAGGGATAATGTTGGATATAGTGGGTTAATTAAACCAAGTACTTTTAATCCCCCTACTAATCAGACAGTAGCCCTATTTGAAAAATAATATGAAATGGATATCAGAGAGTATAAAAATAAGTCCGGTAGACAGGCTTATAATAACTTGACTAAGATGGAAAGTGATTTGTTGGGTTCTCTGATTAACAACAGAGAAATACGTATTATAAAACCCGACAAAGGGAACGGAGTAGTAATAGCTGACAAAAATGACTATATTAATGTCATGATGGGAATGCTCATGGAAGATAGCTATACCGAGAGCAGTATTAATGAAATTAACAGTAGTTATCAAAAAACTGACTTGCTCTTGGATGATATGTTGTACCAAGGGCAGCTTAGTGAAAAAGAATATGAGTTTATGAAGAATTCTTATCCAGTAGTTAGTAGTATATTTGGTATTCCAAAAATTTTTATTTAGCAGTTTATGTTACTGCTGCTTAGAAATGCTGTGTCAAAACTTTCAAAAGAGTGTACATTTAACAAAAAATAACAGAGCCACACTTATGATAAGAAAAACAGTCAATGAAGAATGATGTTAGAGGAGAGAGGTGTTATAATACAATATTCTCTGTCTGGAGTTTGCATGTCTTCCCTGTGTTTCTGTTGCTTTCTCCAGTTGCTCTAGTTTACTCTCATTTTCCAAAGACTTGCAATAGGTGAATTGGGCATTCTAAACTTTGCATAGGTGTGTGTCTATGCGAGTATGTGGTGTGGAACTACCAAGGCAGGGTTAGCCACCTGGCAGTGTAAACCTTGGCTCTAAATGTTTGTCACTGTTGATGTAACCAACCAACCCCATGTGCAAAATGGGAAAAAGGGGTTGTGGATAGATGGATATGGATCTGTATGCATATGTATATAAGTGTACTGAAATTGAATAAAACACCCAAATATCAACTTTTAAAAATTCTACAACAAAATGCTGACATTGTAAACATTGACAGGCTATTATATGTGCATCAAGCAACAATTACTGCGCACGCAAAACTTAATATAACTCTGAGATTGTATTATCTCTGGGAAGGGAATATTTCCCTACCTCGAGAATTGTACAGTCTCGCACACCTGCCACTCTTCACTTTAGTCAACCAAATAGATGTCGACCAAAGGTACAGTCAACCAGCTTCATTCACCTCATACAAACTTGCCTCTAAGTTGATGAATTTGATAGGTCAGGATAATTGTGATGATTGTATGTGTTCTTATATTGAGTGTCAGTGTATTGCGAATCAATTATATTTTACAAATGATATGCAATACATTGAGAATCAATATAAGAGAATAGCTGATGTAATTTTTATATTTATAGGGATTTTTTATTGTATTTTATCTGAAATTGTAATACTAATGTTTATTTTATTTTGAATGAATGTTTCTATATTTTTACTGTTTAAATTTGTTTATTTATTTTATTTATTTATTTTACATTTGTTTACTGGGAAAGTCTGACTGGGATAAGACCCATTTTTAGTGGAGGCCTGGGGAGAAAAGCTCCACATATAGAAAAAAATATACAAAACATATACAAAAATTTTACAAAAAATATACAAGACATACAGTACACTAAAAATGACATATTTTGCTGTTACACCTAACATTTATATTATACAATTGTCTGATATAATTTCTTTTTATAACCAAAAATAAGGCACTGGAAGGTTCACCAGAATGAAATACACTGTTTTCTTTATCGCACGCGATATTAAAAAACGTAAGACACATCCAGAACGCATTAACTGTATCACCACGTTTTCGTCACAAAAACTTCTTCAGATGAGCATACCAACTTCTGAAACCCCTTTATATACAGAAACATCCCCAAATAATCAATTAACAAACTATTATACTTTTAAAATCACAGTGCAAAAAAACTATATACACAAACAATGAAACACAATAAATACAGAAGTGCATAGAAAATCATTTGTTGGTCAAGCAGGAATCTTGTAAAAAAACATGCATTATTTACAATTTGTAAAAACGTATAAACAAAAATGTTTAAAGATGTTTAAAAATATAAAACCTTTTTAAAAACACATTTAAAACACTGTTGTGTAGGTCATACAAAATGTAAAACAGCACCATATGCTGGACAGTCACATAATTTAAAGTTTAGCTGACCTAAGCTTTAAGACTGGCTTCAATGAAACCATGTCATTCAAACCAGGATACCTAGTAGCTTCAAGAACTAGTTGCCAGTACAGTTCCCTGTATTCTAGGCGTGTTTCCAAAGGGCCACCCCTAGGATCAAAGGGCAATATTTCTATTACATAAAATTGAAAATCAGCTCCTGCGCAGTTCAGAGTGTGTTTATACAGAGAATTGTTAATGTTCATCTTTTTTATATCGTACCTGTGTTCATACATTCTTGACTTTAAACATTTTCTCTCAGTTCTGCCTATACAGAATGCTTCACATTTGTCACACAAGACTAAATAAATAATTTCCATTAGTATTGCAATTAACAAAACCATTTGTCTTAATAAGTCTGAATCTACTTTTCAAATGAACCATCTCTCCAACTTTGACATAAGGGCATTGGGCACAGCAACCACACTTGTGTGTGCCTCTTTTGTTAGAAAGGTGAATACCTGTCCTAGGGGTACCATTCTCCAAAATGTTTTTAATACAGCATCCCCTTCTGTAAATACACTTAAAAGGTTTGTCAAATATATATTGCAGGTCTGATGTACTAGCAAATCTGTTCCATTCTCTTTCTATAATGTTTCTGGCCAGCCCAGCATCCCCGTCATAAGTAATAACCAAAGCACTGTTGTACCCATTATCACCTGACCTCTCCGATGTTTGAATATTTTCAAGGTCCTGATTGTCACTCCCGAAAATGGGGGCAAACCTAGATTTTCTTGCTTCCAAAACTTCATTGTATACTTCTGCTAGAAGCTTTTCTGGTACCCCCTACTTTGAACAAATCCATAAGATAAGCAATTTCATTAATAAAATCATTGTCATCTGAGGTCATTCTGGATATTCGAACAAACTGACCCTTTACTACCCCTTTCTTCTGGTGATGCGGGTGTGCACTGGTATAATATAGGTAAGAGTTTGAAAATGTTGTTTTTCTGTAAACTCTAGTTTTGAAGTTTCATCCAGCTGTACTGATACTGAGGTCCAAGTATCGCATTTCTTCAGAATTGATTTCATACATAAATCTTAAGATGTTCTGATGGTATGAGGTAGTGAATGTCAGCTTTTTGCTACATGGTAAGAAAATAAGGAGTCCCTACTGTATTAGTGGAGTTGGACACTTGTAGAGATTTATTTGTTGAACGAAGACTTCGGTTTGTGGTATGGGGCTGAAGAATGTTTATGTAGGGCAAGTTTTTTTCAGGTTGATATACTAGTTTGTGTGCCAAGGTTAAGTGGGTATAGGATAAAAGCTGTGGGTGATGTTCTTCATGTTTCACTGTTGTAGTCATTACATTTGGGTTATCTGCTTGCAGTAGCCCTCAGTCAGCCTGATTAACAAAGTCTTGGGTCCTGCGTCGGTTGCTGTCCCTTCTTCCATGACGTCAGGTTGTCAGGGGTATAAAACATGCAGCTGATGCCATTACATCAGTCTTTCTTGCCGTGCGGTGCCCAAAGCAGAAGCAGTTCGCAAGTGCCGGTCGACCGACTCCTGAAATTTTCATTTTTGAGTTTCAGAACCGAAGTCTTCAACTAAAGCTAAGTACCCCGTTGGGGAAACTTTTTCTTGCTCCTTACTGATGCCAGTAAAAGTTAATAATTGTATTACTTGTGGAAAGCAAATACTTCACAAAGATTTTCATTCGTACTGTATTCCTTGCCTAGGCCCTGACCACGACGTACCTTGCTGTCGGTTTTGTGCTTTATTTAATCAGTGCATTATTCATCATCGGTATATTTTCTCTTTTAAACATTTCGGTTCTCGGTTTAATTATCCAGAAATGTCATTGGTTAGCCATCCGACTACCGGGATTCCGAAAAAATGCAAAGATAAAGACTGAGACAAGCCGCTGAGGTCCAAAGCTGCAGACGACGCTTTTCCTAAGCCAGTCGCCAGTTCGCCGGTATTCAGTGAGGTGCTTTCGCAGCCCCTGATACCTGCTACTTCTGACTTGCAGGCCTCTACTGAGACCCATTCGGAGTATGGTATGCCACAAGATACTTCAGCTATGGAACCTGTGGATATCTCTATCTTGGATGGGTCCAGAGCCGCTGTGCAGGCACCGGCTTCTGAGGGTGTATTCAGGCCTACGGACTTGCATATTAAACTGACGCCTCCTTCTTTATTTAGGCCAAAATCTCGAACCATGCCTAAGAAACCAATGCCCAGGCCGCATGCTCAGGCCTCTATGCCTAAAAAACAAATGATAAGAATGGCTGAAGATCTTATAACTCTAATCAGGGGAAGCCAACTTACCCCTTCTAAGAGACTTAGGACTGAAGTTGTTTATGAATTTTCTGAACAGGATTCTGATTTTTCTGATTCTTCTGATGATCTGGATTTGTCCTTATCTGCTTATGAGGATTCTGATGCAGAGGACTCTATTCACTCTGCTTCCCCTCCAGAGGATTTTTCTTTTGGTGAGACCTTACATACTCTAAGGGAGCATTTCCACTGGGAAAGCTAGGATTTTTCTGATTCAAAAAAAGAGGCTTAGGGATTTTTTACTCCTGCCTCAGCATAGGCCTTTAGCTATACCTCCTGTACTAGACATTGTTGATGATGCCTTTTCATAATCTAGTTTGACCCCTGATTCTTTGCCTCCTGCTCCCAGAAAACCTGACAGATATTACAGGGTTCCTGATTCTCACAAGTTCCTTTTTAAAAATTGTATTGTGGATCCAGAGACTATTTTACAGGGACCCAAGGGCATTAAGGCTTCTACTGATAAAAATCCTACCGCCTCTGATAGAGACTCCAGGGTGCTGGATAGATGGGTAATAAAGTGTACACTGCTGCAACCTTGGCCATTAGGGCTTTAAACTGCCAGTTTAATATGTTAAAGTATCAACAACATGTTATTGGATTGCTTAAACAGAAAATTATGTTAATTCTTGACTGTGCTGAAAATAAAGAATGACAGGATTTAATACATTCTGCTGAACAGGTTGGAAAACATACTTTGCAATGTGAATTTGATTCATTAGAGGCCTCTTGCAAGGCTGCTGTTACTTGGTCTGTGCTCAGAAGGCATGCTTGGCTTAAGAAGCAAGGTTTGCCTGATCATGTTAAAGCTAAATTGTTGGATGCTCCCTTAAATCAGGACCGCTTGCTTGGCAACAAGGCTGAGGAAGTTCTTAAAAAGATGGAAGATAAAGCTAAATCTATGCAAACTGTTAAAGATTTCTTACAAGTTCAGCCTCCTAGATTTAGTAGGCACTGGCCCTCGAAAAATTGGTCCTTTCCAGCCCCTCCCAGGTCTTTGCAAGCCAAACCCAGACACACAGGTTTCAGTCCCAAAGGACACACAAGACTAGACAGTGGGGGGTTTCTGCACCCAAACGTGGGAGTAGTAAGACTCCCCCTATGGAGAATTGTCTCAATGACTTGCTTTTAAAACTACCAAGCACTTCCCAACTGAATGCTCCTTTAGGTGGAAAGATTGGTCTGCAGGCCAAAAACTGGGAACTCATTACCCAGGACAAATAGGTTTTAAATACAGTGTCCCAAGGATACAGATTTCATTTCCACGTTACCAACACCACGCAGGTGGTCAGATCTACCCTCAAATCAGTGGGCAGAGGCCCAAATCAAGTACTCTCTCTCTCTTAAACATGGGGGCTATTCAGTTGGTACCAGAAGAGGAAAAGGGACAAGGTTTCTATTCGAGACTTTTTCTGGTACCCAGAAAAGGCAATACATGGCATCCTATCCTGGACCTTTCTATTCTAAACACCTTTCTGGTGATTCCAAAATTCAAAATGCTGACTCTTCACCATCTGCTTCCTATGCTAGGCAAGGATGCATGGTTGGCAACACTAGACTTAAAATAAGCATACCTGCACATCCCTATCAGGGAGTCTTGCAGATGATACATACGCTTCAAAGCAGGCTACATGCACTATCAGTTCTCTGCACTGCCCTTTGTCTTAGCTACTGTGCTCAGGGTATTCACAAAGTGCCTAGCTCCAGTCATTGCATTTTGCAGGCAAAGAAATATTCAAATATACCCATACCTGGATGATTGTCTAATTCAGGCAGAAAGCAAGGACATTCTTTTGAACCATCTGGCCTTTGTTAAAAGGGTACTGACTTGTCTGGGGTTCACCATAAACGAAAATAAATCCCACCTGGTACCCTGTCAACAAATTATATTCCTGGGAGCAAGCTTGAATACAACTTCCCAGAAGGCTTTCCTCATGCCAGAGAAACGGATTCATTTGACAACTTACTTCAAACAAGTGGCCACAAAAACCCAGCTATCTGCAAAGTAAATAGTGCAAGCCTTGGGATTCATAGCCTCTTGCATTCTTCTAATTCCATATGCAAGGCTGCATATGTGGAAACTACAGTGGTATCTCAAAAGCCTATGGTGTCAACATTCACAGGATCTAGAAGCAAGGATTCCTATCATACCTTGCCTACGCCTAGAGTTCCTTTGGTGGGCAGAGGCCTGCCACCAAAACAGGGGACTACCATTCACATTACCCCCTGCCACGCAAATCTTAACAACAGACACATCAGACTATGCATGGAGGGCTCACCTGGCAGGGAAGTGCATTCAGGGCAAATGGAACCCAAGTCAAATGCACCTACACATAAATCAAAAGGAAATGTTAGCTGTACGGAATGCTCTGACAGCCTTCAAGGACCACATTCTTCCAGGACAACTAATGGTAAAGATGGACAACACCACTGTCGTGGTACATAATCAAGCAGGGGGGGGGGTGCACATTCTTACCCCCTCTGCAGACTAGCCATGGCATTGTGGGACACAGCCTTGAGCTACCAAGTGAATCTACAAGCTCAAGTCCTGCCAGGAAAACTAATTACATTGGCAGACAGACTAAGCAGAAACCTCATGGACCCACACGAGTGGAAACTGGAACCAAGGATTTTCAACATGTTGACAAGCAAATGGGGGAGCCCAGATATAGACCTGTTTGCCTCTCCCCAGAACCATCAACTGGACAAATTTTGCACAAGGATTCCCCACAAGCTAGCTTGGAAAATGGATGCTCTATCCTTCAGCTGGAAAAACCTATCAGTTTATGCATTTCCTCCTCTGCCTCTGCTATCCAAGTTACTACTAAAGATCAAACAGGACAAGCCAGGGACAATTTTAATTGCACCAGACTAGCCTCGTCAACTCTGGTACCCACTCTTGTGCAGTGTGTCATGCTTGGCTCCATGGCATCTGCCTCAGACTCCTTCACTGTTGTCTTGGCAGGAGAACCAGATTCTGCACCCTCAGCTGAAAACCCTGAACCTAGCAGCCTGGCTAATTACCTAATCTCTCCTTTACCATCCCTCAGTAAATCAGTGATGGATATCATTTTAGAGGCAAGGAGGCCTATTACTTGAAAATCTTATGCTGCAAAATAGAAAAGATTCTGTGCCTGGAACCAATCTCAAGGAATGAATGCAGCAGTGCCCAATTTACCTCAGATTCTATAATACTTGACTGAGATGCTTCATAAGGGCTTGTCTTTTTCCTCCATCAAAATTTATGCCTCAGCCATTTCAGCTCATTATAGCACAGAGCCTCACCTCTTCTCTCACCCACTGCTCAAGAAGTTCCTCAGAGGGGCCAAAAGTTTAAGGTCACCCAGGAGAGCTCCAACTCCAGCCTAGGATCTTAACTTTATCTTGGAGAAACTCACTCTTCCTCCTTTCGAGCCAGCTGCTACTGCAGATTTAAAATTTATTTCCTGGAAAACAGCTTTCCTTTTAGCAATCACTTCTGCAAGAAGGGTATCTGAATTACATGCCCTTATGCAGTGGAACCTTTCATCATCTTTCATGTGGACAGGGTGTCCCTCAGAACCAATCCCTCCTTCACGCCCAAGGTGGTATCCAGCATGGCTCTTAATCAGTCCATCCATTTGCCTAACTTCTCTCCTAACCCACAGAACAAAGGGGGATGAATACTGCACTCTTTAGATGTGCACAGACAGCTTAGATTCTACTTGGACAGGACTAAACTTCAAAAGAAATCTGAACAACTGCTGGTGGCATTTGCTGCAGGGACAGAGGGGAAAGCTATTTCAAAACAAACCATTTCAAAATGGATAGGGCACTGCATTCATTTCTGCTATAAGCACCATGGAAACCTATCCCACAGGGCATCAGACTCCATTCAACCAGGGCTGCATCTACCTCTTCAGCCTTTCTCATGGGCATACCTACTAGGGACATCCCAGAAGCTGCTACCTGGAGTTCTGTACATACTTTCACCAAGCACAATCATTTGCCAATTTTCTCTAAATCTAGAGCTGGTTTTGTCACTGCAGTCTTGCAGGGCCTTATAGCTGGTCCTAATTCTATTTAAATTCCTCCTCCCAACCTTAGCTTTGGGAATCTATGCAAATGTAATGACGGCAACAGTGAAACATGAAGAACATAGTATATTTGTGTACACTTACCATAAATGTAGATGTTCGAGTGCATTCACTGTTGCAGTCCTGGTTACCCTCCCTCCAGCCCCCTTTCTTCTTTTAGCTATACCTCTACTCTCACTTACTATGCTCTAAAAGCTTATTGGTGCATTTGTTTTTTTGTTGGAGGTATATCCTCTTATTTATAGATTTGATTGCTTCCCATTGGGGGGGCACCTGATATCTGGGGCAAGAAAAACTGATGCAATGGCATCTGCTGCATGTTTTATACCCCTGACGACCTGACGTCATGGAAGAAGGGGCAGCAACTGACGCAGGACCCAAGACTTTGTTAATCAGGCTGACTGAGGGCTACTGCAAGCAGATAACCCAAATGTAATGACTGCAACAGTGAATACGCTTGAACATCTACATTTATAATAAGCAGTGAAAACCAGGCTCTCTCACCACGAAACAGTTGGAAGCAGCTGGAGTATTCAGCAAACAGCCCAATGTCACCAAAAAGAAATGAAGTAGATCAGCATCAATTTTTTTCAATATAAACTTGACCGTAGACCAGGATAGATTCAGCAAAAAAGAACATTTATTTAGATGTGAGCGCTTTCGCGTAGCAACTACTACGCTTCATCAGACAATACATTAACATTTAAAACTTCAGTTTATATAATAAAGGATAGTAAAAAGGCGCCAAAATTAAAATAAATAATTGGTTCATTAGAATAATTAATCAATTGGACAAAATAACATGATCAGACATTTTCAAAAGACCTTAGATTTAAGCAGTATCGTTCAAAGTCAGACAGTACTGTGTCATTTGTTATTTCCTTAATAATATGAACGTATATAAACGCAATTAAGACAAACGCAATTAAGACAAAATGCTTATCAAATAAATAGATGAATGAATAAATAAAACATTATATGTTCTGTGCGAAGATGTATAATATTTTATAATAAAATTCTATAATTTATAAAATTTTATGTAAAAATGCAGATGTTTTATAATTATAGTAAACGCATAGATGCACATATATATGTGTATAAATATATATAAATACAAATATAAATATAAATATAAATGTAAATAAATAGATAAGTGAATAAGTAAACAAATATATAAATAGGGTATATAAATAAGTATATATATAAATATACGAATAGATACTGGTCAATTCATATGTTGTTTACAATTATATATGCTTTATAATATCAAACTAATATGATATGAGATATATGGTATATAAATGTCTCTATCCAACTATAAAACAACATTATATGAAGGCATTTAAGATATAAACTAATGAAATACATGACCAGAAGCACAAGAATAAAATATAATCTAAACTAATCAAATGGAAAAAATAAAATATATATTTATAAAAATGTATTTGAGATGTATTTAAGAATGCATTTAAGATTACATTTAAAATTTAAAATTATAGACTCAAATATAAAAATGCATATGTGAGCTTATACAATATAAAATAGAATGTTAGGAATAAAATAGTTATGAAAAAATAAAAATAAAAATAAATACTAATGGTACAAAAATGTACAGTTGTTAAACTTTAAGCGTATATATTAATTGTGTTTATATATAGAACACACTTAAATGATAAAGGAATACTAGGTCAAGGAATGGAATAATGTTAAATATTTAAGCCTTATCTAGCTTCCAAAGCGGGCTTGATAGAAATGTGGCTGTTAATACCAGGGGGTATATGAGCAGCCAATCTCAGAATCCATTTCAGTTCTTTATTATTTAAAAGCAGCATGTTATCACCACCTCTTTTATTATTTACAATTATTTCTAAGACTCTAAAGTCAAAATGGTGTGAAGGATATTCTAATATGTGTTTCGCCAAGGCATTCAATTCATTTTTTCTCTGTATATCATATAAGTGGCCATATATCCTATCCTTCAAACATCTTTTAGTAAGTCCGACATAGAAGGCTTGGCATTTCTTGCATGTTGCAAGGTAAATAATGACGACCTGACGTCATGGAAGAAGGGGCAGCAACTGACGCAGGACCCAAGACTTTGTTAATCAGGCTGACTGAGGGCTACTGCAAGCAGATAACCCAAATGTAATGACTGCAACAGTGAATACACTTGAACATCTACATTTATAATAAGTATACACAACTGTACTTTCTAACCAATATTTTTCATTTATAAAGTATTATTCCTCCATTTTCTACATTGCTGTAGGTTTTTTTATTGACATGTATGTGCTCTCAGTTTTATTTAGGTGGGAATTGTTATGTTAATTGTTATTGTATTTTTGAGTTCTTGTACATTAGTTTACTGTTTTTTCAACTATGTAATTAAGCAGGAGAGACTGATATATACATTTAAATTTTTTAGTATTGTATTAATTGTATTTTGGTTTTATAATCAGGTTTAATGTTTTGGGTAATGTATTTTTGGGCTATTTTTTGCGGATGTGGTAAAATGGGTCTACTTATCTCGAAATACTTGAATTTCAGTATTCTGAGATTAAAACATCGAAACCTCGTAAACACGAAACCACACAATCACGAACAATCACAAAATCAAAATAAATAAAACAAAAAAAATATATACAACCCTCCCCCCAAAACAAAACATAAATAGAACATAACTAAAATCAGAAACACCACCATACATTCCTGCAAGGAGGCAAGCCCCCCTGTGCCCCCCACACCCCCACTACTTATATATACCAAATCTGAGGTCGCACTAACTCGAAAAAAAATACAAAACCACCAACATACTATTACCTGCCCTACTCTCCAATTGCAATCATATTTACACTCACTAATAATACCCATACACACTACAGTCATACTAAAATCACCACATACAACACTGACACACATACAGTCCCAACTACATCCCCAGCCTACCACAAAAACTAAAAAGAAACACATTTCTATCCAAAACCTTAAAAATTTAATCACTTACCTGAATCTCCATACATAATTGAACATTGGCCGCCATGACACAATACCCTTAAAGAAACAGTACACAAACACGTACTCACCACACTACACCCATCGCGCATTCGGAAAACTGAGATTCAACAAAGTGCATTTTCGGAAAATTGTACTTTTGACATTATGGTCTCGGAATACTGAAATTCGAGATTTCAGTATTTCGAGATTAAAATGTGGACCCATTAAAATAGCTTGATTTTCTAATTGTTTTTGTTTCCATTGTAGTTTCTAGGAAAGAAGATCTGGCGTTGTATGTTAACTTTTTTTAGAATGACATACTTGACCTAAAAATATTTTAGATGATAAGAGCAGCCTATAACTATGTTTTGTTAGTTACATTTAATTATTGAAAATCTCTTTATTCTACCATGATCTTATAAAAGGAAGAATATACATTATACCACACACACACACACACACACATATATATATATATATATATATTTATATATATATATATACACACACACACATACACACATATGTGCATATGGGTTACATACAAGTTGTCGAACAGCAATTTGTCAAATTCTGAAAACTCCCAGTACAGCATATCTAAACTCAGCTGATAGAATGTGCCATCAGTTATTTTGTGCAAGACTGTGAAACAGTGCAGACTGGAGAATTTGACTTTGCCTCCAGTAGTGCAATGTTGGAGTTGGTATATATAATTAGCATTGTGTGTGTATGTCTGCACCTACAAAAATAGGTTGTGTTTATGTTTTTGACTTTGTTTTGAGTGGCTAAATGAGTACATGTGATCACATAATTAGTAAAATACCATGAAACAGCAATTCTACAGAAATTAAACTGACTTTGAAAATATTGTATTATGCATTTTAAAAATATGGCTTACATCCAAGGGCCCTTATGAATTTATAAATGAGTAAAGTAGTATCATCCTATATTACAAAATTTCATTTTAGCAGGGTGAGATTTCAAATGAAAATAAACAATGATACAGTCCACTACAAACAGTTCAGTTTGGCTTTACAGTATGGTCAGCTTGACTCCAACTGACAGCCAAATATTTTTGTTTTATTGAAGACTATTCAGGAGGTGGCAGTATCCGTTTGGGAATTTGGAAGTTAAGAAGCGATAATGATGTGGAAGGCTTTAGCATCTTGGAAGAAAGCTGTGGTTGATTACGGCAAAGATGCTTCAGACCATCTTCATATAGACCCATTTCAATTTTAAATCATGATTATAATGTGCTTATGTCTATACTAGCTAGATAATGGCCAAAGTGTTTCCAAAACTGAACATGGTTTTATGGACAGGATGAAAACATTTTTCAGCATTTTGTAGAACAATGATTATCCAGAAGGAATCAAAATGTAAGAAAATGCCATTGATATTGGTGGGCCTTCATGGACAAAAGCATTCATGAGAATAATTTGGGATTTTATGAGTGAGATAATGGAAGAATGTGAGTTCCATAATAGAATAAAAGGGTTAATTAAGAGGAAACATGAAGGGCTGGATACAAAAAAATATGATGGAAGAGTTTCTACTTTACAAGAGGGACCAAGCAGGAGTTTCTTCTTTCCTCTGTTATTTGTTTTACATTTAGTACCACTGACAAAGAAAATAAGGAGCTTGGATATTCAAACTATAACCTGTCTAATACTCAAGTGCATTTAACTTTATTTGCGGATGATATTGTTTTGTACCTGATAAATGCAGAAAGTGAAATGTTGATGTTACACAATGTTTTGAGACAGTTTCAAGTCTTTTTGGAAATAAAATTAATGATGCTAAATCAAGGGATACATCAGTCAACTACTGGCCCACACATGAAATGGTTCAGGAATATACTTATTTATGGGGACATGATAAGATGAAGTGTTAGGTTTGTAGACTGTAACAGATTCTGCTATGCTAGCTAAATATAAGTGGGTAGAAACTAAACAAAAGATATGCACCAATAAAAATAGGATAAAGATACATGGTAATAAAGTATAAATGAGATACGGGCACAATAGAGAATCTGGGATTTCTTGATTATGTATAAGGTTAAAGCAATACAAGAAGAAACAATGTCCCTTTAGTTGTACATACAGGTCTAGCATATTCTTGTCAACCAGAGAGATGTTGTGGAAGAGAATTAATGAGGATCTGAAGACATTTATTTTGGAGTGCAATATGTCAAGAGAGAGAAGGATAAGTTAGTTCTCCACATAGAACAAGGTAGCTTAGGATTACCAGATTTGAACAGACACTTTACAGCAATGCAGTTAAGGTACTTCTACATAACACATGCAGAAAAGCATAAATCATAGTTGAAAAGGATAATGAATTAACAGGGATAGTTTGAGAAAGAACAAGAAATGGTATTTTGAATGCAGGTCCTTAAGCTGAATATCAACAGCACACCTATCAACCTGGAAACATCAAAAATCTGGACAAGGCCCATGAAAAATAGGTACAAATCTGTATGCTGATTAACTAAGATTTGTGTACAGAATTACATAACCTCACCCACTCCAATAGAATTGTGGGATACCAACCTTTAAATGCAACTGAAGAACAGACAACTAAAATATGGCACCAGAGTCCCCCTGCAGCCATTCCAATGTCCCATTACCTGGCTATTTTGCCCCATTTATAATAAACATTAATGTGCATACTGCTTTACTTCTACAATGATTACTTGGATTTTATTTTTACATTTTATAGCACAATGCCCAAACACTAATATACATCTTCTAAACAAAGCAATACTGTCTCACAATGAAAATAGACTTAGCATTAAAACTTCTCTACCCTTGAAACTCACATTCAATGAAACAGCATTGAAACCCACACCACATCCAAAGAAAATGCATCTGGCCGGTGGTGGATAAAGATTACCTTTGGGCTGTTTTCAAATCATAGGCCCTTTGCACACACACAAAACAAGAAACATACATGTGTTCTTTGATATACTTTCTTGACCTTATTAAATTATATTCTTTGAATAATACAGCATCCTTGTTAGACTTAGAGCGCATTTTAAATTTTTTGTTTGAAAATTTTTCCAGTAGGCAATGAAACAAAATGCATGAACCAATGATGACAAAACTGCCCAATTCAGAACATGTCCATCATAAAAGTCTACTTACACCACACACACACACAGACACACACACACACACACACACACACACACACACGCACACACACGCACAAACACGCACACACACACACACACACACACACACACACACACACACACACACACACACACACAGTAGTGTAAGCCATGGGCATCTTGCACAGCTTCTAGAACTTAATTTTCAATTTCAGTTTTTCCTTGACTTACTCTGATTTGTGTTATCAGACCAACTCAATAGCTGTAAATGCACACAATAAACTAGGTGAACATTATGTTTTAAGACTTCCAATTTTTAGTCCAAGTACTGACAAACTCACTCCTACTTTCATCCTGAAGCATCTAAACTATCATTGTACTCCATGTGCTGTTAGCTGGCCACTCTTGCTTCTCAACTGTCTCAAGTGGAAAAGTGTGTTTTATCTTGAATGCAGGAAAATGTACTGTAATTGTTTAAAATATTTTTCTTATAATGCAGCACAGAACATAATAATTCTGATTTTTCTGTTCCTAAATTTGGGTTAATGATATTTGTTGCTCTTTCCACTGAGGCACAAATGCCCTTGTGCATGACATTTTCTCACTTCTATATTATCTGTAGCTACATGCTTGACTTGTTACACCCACCCCCTTTAGAAGTACAACAACACAGTACAGTATCAGCAATGCATCTGCATACTGTGAGAGTAGAACCCACAGCCTTCTGCATCAAAAGCAAGTATTTAAACTGTTATACTATTAACAATGCAAGCAAACTCAGCATAAGCAACACTAAACTCCTCTTCCCCTGAAGCTCTCAGCTCCTTGTAAAATCCACTCGACACTCAACTGTATCTCTCAACTTTACAGCACAAGAAATCTGAAAAAAGCCAACATTTATTAGGGGGGAACAAAAGCCGAGAAACCAGGGACACATTTTAAACATTGCTTTTATATTTTGAAAGTTGCTAGAATAAAATGTTTTGCTACCACCATGCATTTTACTGCCAAGTCTTGAACCCAGGACCCTGTGCACTACAGTCAGAACAACATACCACTATGCCAAAAAAGCAGTTTCCTGAAAGATTTGAAGTTTGAAACTTAAATGGCTATCATTTACTGAATTCAGTTCTCACTTCTCACCATAGCTCTCAACCTCTTAGCACACAAAACCTGGACAAAGCCAATAATGGGGAAATACAGCCCCAAAAATAGGGGCAAAGTTTTATGAAGTGGTGGTGAGTACGGACTTTAGGCTCTTGTTACCTGTACCCAATGTACATGGTTTGAGCCTGAGAACACCTAGCCATTAGGTATATTCACTTGGGGCATTACACACACACACACAAACACACAGCCATCAAATGCATCTGCACACGCAGCATCAAAAGCTTCTGCACACACAGCCATCTAAAGCTTCTGCACACGCAGCCATCAAAAGCTTCTGCACACGCAGCCATCAAAAGCTTCTGCACACACAGCCATCAAAAGCTTCTGCACACACAGCCATCAAAAGTTTCTGCAGACACACAGCCATCAAAAGCTTCTGCTTCTTCGTGCAGTGTTTTGACACTTGCTTTGCTGTTCGTTTTCTGCTTCTGCTGATCAACACTCTGCAGCCTCTGCCTCCAAATCCAAAAAGCCCCCCCCTCCCCACACACACACACACACACACACCTCTGAAGCCAGTCATCAACAGCTTCTGCTTGTTCCTGCAGTGTTCATACACACCATAATAAATAACTCTCTCTGAAGCCAGCCATTAATAGCTTCTGTTCTGCTTGTTCCTGCAGCATTCACACAATTGTTTTGCCGTTCGTGGAACCAATACCATTCCTGCTACTGTTGTTTGACACTCTGCAGCCTCCACCTTCAAATCCAAAAAGCTGCTGCATAATAAATACCTTGTGGCTTTCTTGCCATTCGTGGAACCATTCCTGCTTCTTGCAGCTACACATTCCCTTCCAGCTTGCCAGAGCAGCTGGAAATACATGCACATGATCTATTGCTCAATTACGACAGGCTAGCCAGCTGTTTCACGGAGCTGATGTCATCAGGCATGTGATGACATCAGCTCAAAATGCTCAACTAAAATTTTTAAAATAAAAAAGCCGGGAAATCGGAAATTAAGGGGTGCCACTCGAGAATCGTGGCACCCCATTATTTGGATCCCAGAACTCAGCAAAAAACGTAATTTGGTACAGTTGGGAGGTATGATCAACAGCCATGCAGAAAATTAAATACAAAATTATTTTAAGAACTAAGCCAACATGGGAATGGAAAAACAAAATGTTGCCAGTAGAATGACAGCAAGTAGTCCAGAAAACTGCAAGCTGGTCTGGAATTTACTGCAGAAAATGAACAATATAACTAAGATATTGGGAGGAAATAACTAGAGAAGGAATGGCAAGACAGTGGGATGAGGGCAAGCAGTTTCAACGACAGCAGACTGTCTTCCTTACCAGTGACTGATAACAGTTTATAGGTGAAAAGAAAGGGATAGGGAGGGCTACGTGAAGGAGTAGCTATGGTAGAGTTTTTAGCTGAGTCTAGCACAGAAGCTGAGGTTTAAAAAGAAATAATTTTGTTTATTTATTTATTTTACATTTGTTTACTGAATAAGTCTGATTGGGCAGGCTGTTCGTTTACAGAGGAGGACTGGGGAGAAAAGCTCCACTATAATTAAGACTAGTATATAGAACTAGCAATAGTACATTACAATAAGTATGCAGGATAAAAGCTATGCTTATAAGACAAGTAAATACCAATAGCAGTAATACAATACAATAAGAAGGCAGGCTAAAAGCTATAATTAATACAATAGAGGATCATTAAAGTTTACCAGTTCATGGAGGCCTGCAGTAATTAATTGAGACAGTGTACAAATAGAGCACATAGTAACAGGAGGAACAGCAATGGATACACTTTGAGGTTGCTGATGTACAGTAAGACTTCTCTACATGTTAAACTTGTTAATAGAGGTACCATTTTTTGTTTATATAGCAAAATATGAGTACCACGTGTGTAAAAGGATAGTAAGCCATATAAAATACTGCATGATAACTACAAGAACTGATCAAACGAGGTAAGAATTACTTAGAAGAGAGACAGTAAAGATAATAGAAGAAACAATGGGAGGATATCTATACAATTCCTAAGGGTACAACAAAGTCCAGAAAGTTTAGAAATTTTGCTTGGAAGTGTTTGCATATGTACTTTTATTCAACAAGCAGAATTCAGATAAATTTTCCTCAGATGGATAGCAAATACTGAAAGCATCTTATGAAAGACAGAGATGATTAGGAATATTTTGCAGGAATGCAACAAGTTAGAATATTTTACAAATTCCCTACTTTGTCAGAAATTATTGGGAGGAAATCATTATAACTAAGGACATTTTTTGAGTTGGGATACAAGGTCTGAATTGTCTAGCCATACTAAAGCCTTGCAAAGGTTGCGGCTATTGACTGCACAAAAGCAGTAATTAGTACATGAAAATCAAAATCTAAACTAACCATAATTGAAGTACTGAATATTGTAAAGGAGATAAAAGAATTGGAGATGGTACAGTTGGATGATTTATGTGACAGTCAGACTTTATTAGACTGACCATTATATAACTCAAGTGTTTTTCCCCTTCCTTCAAGGCAATGCAGTCCTGGAATCAGCATATTTAATTTATTGGGGTGTATTTGTATATGGGGGCATGTAGCAGTTGTTTATTGTTTTACTTTTGGTAATTGCAAACATAGCCTACTGGTTTACATTTGTAATTACTTTTTCAGTGATTTGGTGGTGATTAATGACAATCACCAATGCGTCTTTTTGATGTGTTTTTTTTACAAGCTCACCAGCAATTATTCATGATAAAATCGTATACATATGTTGTTGTTGTTGTTGTGTCTTTTGGCTTTTCCCGGTTAGGGGTCGCCACAGCGGAACTCCGGTCCGCTAATGATTGGTAGTTGATTTTTACGTGCCGAGTTACCAGCCCTGACGCACAACCTTCAACGAAGGTACGCCCATTCACGCGTGTCTCCATGCAGAAGACGCTTTAGCTGAGAATCGAACCAGACAGCGTCTTACTGTGAGGCATATATTTATCTATATTTATCTATATATAGACAGACAGATCGACAGGTGTGTGTGTGTGTGTGTGTGTGTGTGTGTGTGTGTGTGTGTGTGTATGTGTGTGTACACACATTCAAGTGTTGTAGTAGGCCTGTCTTTTCCATATCAGGGAGATGAGGGGGCTTTGTCCCTTGCAAAAACACTTTTTCAGGCATTAGGCATTAGATTTTGGCATTGTGGCACTTCTGATTTTCCATATTCAGATTTGAGTAGTAGAACCTGTAGAAAATCAGTTATATAGGAACAAGCAAGAAATCATGAGCATATGACAGCTTACGCAACAGGGTATTCTGAACAAGTATTTGTTAGCTGCCATATTTCTTAGACATTTTCCCTGTGTTTTAGGATTCTTTACACAGAGCTGTATAACAGTTTTATCATAAGTAGAATATGTGTAGTTTATAATGCTCAGTTTACATATTATTAATTTTGTCTTGTAATGGTTTGTTGATGTGCTTAAAAATAAGAATTGTTCTACAAAACCAGTAACAGTTTGACCTCTCAAACTGGCAATTTCAGGTCTTTTTGAGTGTGCTGTGTATTATAAAAGTGCACGAATCCTATTTGTAACAGAGTTATAGGTACAGGTAAACCTAATACAATCTCAGTTGCCATGGTTGAATCAAACACTTAGTATGACACAGTCTCTTATCTTGTATTTTATGTCAATGCATGCAGACTCTGTAACCTGAGATGGCCGTCCTCTCATATTTTTCAGTTCTTCAGTATGAGCAGCTACTTTTTATTCACTGAACAGACTACCACTATCAGATCCATCTCCCCACCAGCTGACCCCATGTGCAATACACTGATCAGCCTGCAATCAGTTGAATGCAATGTTTGAAAGCTGATCTCTTAACACTTATTGGAAGTTCAAAATTATGAGTTTCTTAATGTGAAATTCAGTACGCATTCTGTGATAAGTGAGTTGGATTATTGTCGCTCCATACGAGTTTAGACCTGACTTGACTTGCTAGGACTATTTTTCACATCTTGGTATCTTCTTTGAGAATGGACATGTTCCAATCTATGCTAAAAGTTTTTTTTTTACTGTTTTCCTTAATAAATCATACATATGATTTTGGCAACTACCACCCCATGCCAAATATTCAATTTCCTTGATAAGTCTATCAAGAAGAATATGTATAAACAACTGGAGTGTTATCTCACAGTAAATCAGCTGACAGATTTGTTATCAATCTGGGTTCTTTTCTTGCCTTAGAGTGCATACTGCCATTATGACAGACAGTGATCTCTTATTGGTCAGAGATCATCGATGTAACTCTAGTTTGGTTTTGCTAGATCTTTTGTTGGCGTATTGACACTGCGTGTCAATGTGGAATTAAGTGATTTGCATATTACCTCTCCAGCCATACTGACAGGATTGCTTTCAATTTGAATATCTCTGGTCCTTTCCATCTGGAGTGTGGATTCTCACAAGGTACAGTCTTAGGCCCACTGCTTTGTATGCTATTTTTGCTCCCTTTAAGAGTATTAAGTAAGGAAAGAAGACTAGAATACCATTGTTTTGCTCATGATGTTTGATTTTGTGTCACTCTCCCACTGGATTATATGTCATATGTTTTCACTCTGCTAATGATCTAGAAGGAGTAAAACAATGCTTATATGCATCTATTTGAAGCTCAACACCACCAGACCTGAAAGCATGGTTGTTGTAGAACTCTAAAGGAGTCTTCCTCTAGCTTCCTTCTCCTATATATATTTTACAGTGGAAACAAGCTTAGGTTAGATACATTTGTGATAAACTTAGGCGTAATACCATATGATTGGCTAACACTTAAGAAGCAGGTGTCTGCTGTGGTAAGGTCCATATTTAGATCTGCAAAATATTACTAGGCTCAAGTAATTAATCCAACTGACCTCTGCATGGTAGTACATGTCACTGTCTCCTTTCATCTGGATTACAGCAAAGCAATTTACCTTGGAATGCCTGAATCGGAAACTGACCATTCACGGCTCTTTTGGAACTTCTCACTCATACTACTAACTGACCCATCTCTTTATCAATGTATCATGCCTGTGCTGCATATCCTGCATTGGTTGCTAGTTACATATTTCATCATCTTTGAAACCCTCATGTTAATCCAAGTGCCCCTACATGACTTAAGTCACTTTTTTGTTCTGGCTTAAAAGGGCCACTGTTGGTTCTATGGGTGCAGCTGGAAAAACCGGTTTGCAATCCTTTGCTTTTCAGAATTCTCAACTGTGAAATGTGTACCAACGCTGACTCAGGGAATCTGCCTGTTGACTAATTCTGCCAGTCACTTAAGGTATATTTTTTTAAAGTATCGTCTATAACACTGGGGGCTTTCTCTCTTAGTTTTGTTTCGCTTTCTCCCTTCTAATCTTGTTTTATTACAGTATTACAATTAAATGACATCATGATATTTTCTACCCAGCCTGGGCTTTCATGTGGCAGCCTACATTTATCATGCTTTAATTATTTTTTCAGTGTTATCATATGTTGTATATAATTTTTGGTTTCCATTTATTACCTTATTTATTTACTTATTTTTTTAATATTGTGCATATTTATATGCAAATGGTGCTTTGTCAAAAAGCACCTTAAATAAAACTGAACTGAAAGTCTGAGGATGGCTCAGACAGTTTTCAAAATGTAATAACTAAGTAAACAAGCAATCTATGAAATAAAAAGACTTCAGGTCAACAGGGTACAACTCAGCTGCATTCTGTTGCCTTAACCCATCGTGACGTGCTATGGCATACATGTATTTTTGCAGAACCATACCGACACAGCTGTCATCAAATTAAACAATCAAAAATGCAAGGTGTCGTGTCATGTGCAAATGTCTGTTTACCTGGTGAATTATTACATTTGTGCATTTTTCTAGGTTAAATTGAAACTCATTGTTTTGTTTGTTTTTTTTTTTTCATTTGTAGGGTGTGCCTCAGGACAGAACAAGGGAACACAGCCTACAGAAAAAAAAGTTTACTGCAAAGTCAGTTGCATAAATTTAGTAATGGGGAAGACATGACAGCGATTACATCTCAAGACTTTCACTGACATCAAGCATGTGATTTCATCCTCCAAGTCAAGTTTTCTGCAGTTATGTATATGTGTACAACAAAATAACAAAGAAAACCCGTGCTTATAATAAACATATTTTGTGAGCAATATTCAGTAGCCCAACCACAACTGAGTGTGGTGTCAGTATTAGTACCCCTGTTATATAAACACCCATGTAGTAGGACTCTTCCATTTTCCAAGGACATGCAGAGGCACAAATACATAAAACATACATGCCATCCTTTGCATACGCATAGGACTCATCTCAGAAGATGACAAACCAATTGTACTCTTTTGCTCATAAGACAAGATTTCGAGACTAACCTTGCAGATAGTAATCTTCTCAATGACTGTCACTCAAATAAACTGCAGTAAGTTAGTAAAACAATAGAAAATACAAATTACAATCTGAACACTGCTCCTCTGGCTACACATCTGACTCTTGCCATTCCAATATAATAACTATGGTTTGTACACTGATTTCATGCAGTTTTCCATTGGAAATTAAGGTTATAAGCTGCTAATCAGATTTATTCTTTACTATTTGATGGATTACACTTAATAAATAATTACAATAATTAAGTTATAGACTTCTTTTAGTTCAAAAAATGCATGCTACTTCATGTTCTGTTATTGTGTCATTTTCTTAAGTTAATAGTACTAATATTTTAAAAAGTGTCCATGATTCTCCCTGATTTTTTATGGATTTGTCCCCTGATTCTGGAGGTAAGAGGTTGACAGTATGCCACCATTAATGAGTCATCTGCAGGACATTCTCTTGTAAAAAAATAAAAAAGCAAAATATTCTATAGATATACTGGTATCTGTACCAAACTGCTACCATCCTAGTTAGTGATAAAAAAATAAGGTACATAAATGTATCAATTCAAAAACTGTACATAGAGATTATATGACCTAGAAGCAAAGTGTTACATACATGTTCTTCATCGTCATGATTCAGAACTGCTTTGTATAGAATGTAGCTGAATTAGATAACATATAAACATACATACATACACACATAAATACATAAATAAGAAAAAAATGAATACAAATTGTTACAAATGGCAGTTTATATGTGAAATGTTATCCTATTTTATGAGATGCATACCATAACTGGTATGCACTACTGAAAAGGATAATTATGAACAATTACGGTTACTTAAATATGTTATCATAGGGTCTATATTATAACATCGAAGTTGCAAAACTTCAAATGTTATAATATCAAACCAACTACATTGAAGGATGAAAATAGCAACGCCCCGGACATCGAATTCTTACCTAGGCCAAGATTTCGGTGGGCCGTTCCATGGATAGTTACGGACCTTAGGGTTAGGGTGCGGGTTAAGGTAAGTGGATAGGTAGGAATGTATGTGTGGTTTAGTGTAGGGTTAGAAGTAGGGTTTTAAGTGTATGTGTGTGTATTTATTACTTTGTTTTTGTATAGTTTTGTAGGGTTAAGTGTGTGATAGTTACGGACCTTGGGGTTAGGGTGTGGATTGAGGTTAGTGGATAGATAGGAATGTATGTACAGTTTAGTGTAGTTTTAGAAGTAGGGATTTGTTAAGTGTATGTGTGTTGTTTATTTATTTTGGTGTGCTTGTGTTTGTATGTTTCTTGGAACAGCAAATTCTTTCTCTGTGAAAAATTTGCTATTCTGAGTGTTTGATTTTATCATATTTCGAAATTCCAAGTTCGAGCTTATGGTGTTCGATATTTTGGAATTTCGAATATATGATATAAACCCGTTATCATATGCCAGCACAAGCCTTTTGAATGTCAGCATCTATTAAAAATAGTTTTAACATGTAATATAATATTATTGGATATAGGTGTGGCACCAGCTGTTTGAAAATAGTTGCCTAATCTAATGTAACATTATTGGATGTAAAACGATCAAATGGATAAAATCGATGGAAACAAGAACTTGATAAAGTGGTTGATTTAAAATTTTTTTTAAAAGATCATGAAGCAGATAGTGCATAAGTTAAATAACAAGCCTGATACTGAAATCAGTTTAAGACTTAATGCACTCCTGCACATATGCTGAAAACTGAAGGGGAGATCTACAGGATCTTTTACTTATGACACTGCATATTACAGATTAATTTAACTAAGTTGTTTACTGCAAACAGTACAGCTTAAAAAAAAGTGATATTTGTAAGTAAACCAGAGATATTATTATTCACAAATGCAGTGATTTATTCAAGAGGGCGGCCACTGTGGTGCAGCGGTTAGCATTGTTGCCACACAGCAAGAGATTCTCTGGTTCAATCCTTGGCTGGGATGCCTTCTGTGCAGAGTCTGCATGTCCTCCCTGTGGTCGCATGGGTTTCCTCTGGGTGTTCCAGTTTCCTCCCACATTAAAAAAGACATGCTGTAGGTGGATTGGACACACTAAATTGGCCCTAGGTGTGAGTGTGTGCATGTGTGTGCCTTCCGTGGAAAGTTGGGCAGCAGGCTGGCAAATCGACACTGTAAAACTCCACTGCCAATCATGAGCGAACAGGTGATCCACTGTGGCGACCCCTAACTGGGAAAAGCCGAAAGAAGAGATGATTTATTCAAGACAGCAAACGCAATGTGTGGTGCAGGCTGTGTTTTTATGGCAGCCTTCTTTCTCTTACTTCTTTTGCAAATGACCCTAAAAAGGAGGCAGAATTAACCTAGTGGGACGTCAGACAATGAAATGAATAAAAATATCCACATATGAAAATACCCAAATATGAGGCAAAATGAATGAGTGTGTAAAAATATGAAATGAAAAGAACAAGAATACATTCAGGTCATTGAAAAATATAAATAAGCTAGAATTAAACTTATTGTCCTTCCTTATACTAAAAATAAGGTATATTTTAAAAGTGTTGCAAACAGCTAGTTATTTTTATAGTTTCTGCCTGAAGGGTAAAATAAACATTAATAGCACGTACATTTCATAAGCATTATTTTACAGCAACAAAGTTTGGATGTTTTCTTCTTGAAATCAGTCTCACTATTACTTCTCCAAATATGAAATTAGTGAAAGAAATGTCTGAAGTAGCCAGGTTCTGCCACATGGCAGAGAACACTAAGATGGAGTCTTTGATTATAACCAGTTTATAGTGAAAGGAGCAAAATGATTATGCTCCAATATCAGGAAAAGGCAAACTAGTTAAGTGCTACTGTAGTGCAAGACCCAGCCTTAACATTTCTTAAGCAACTCCATAAGTGCTGTTAAGATCAGGTGTTGTAATAGGAACTAGGAAATGACAGTACCAGGTAACAAATGACAGCAGCAGAATTTAAAACAGACTCTCTATGCCAGTAATCTGTTCCTGACTTTGTATGATGTGTGTGGATGCCTATTTGACAGCAGTTGCTAAGAGTTTTATGGCTTAGAAAGCCATCAAAACACTGTAATTTTTTTTCTTTTTTTTTCTGTAAATGGTAGTACATGGGAGCACTATATACTATAAAGAATTATGATTGTCTGCCCAATCCTAACGTACTATTACATATTCATAACATGGAGGTCAAGATTATTCTCTCTAGCTTCCCTCTCAAGGTGAATTTCTTAGCATCTGTGTCTCAAACACATTATAATATGGTTACAATCAGAGATCCTGATCAAAATCCTGTGTATACTGCATGGAATGCCACCATTACATTCTGAACCAGGAAAAAGCAAACTTTGTTAAACACTCTTCTAAAAAAATTTTAAGCAAGTTTTAGTGCTGTTAATCTGTATTCTTGTGCCAGAACATAAATAACAATAACCACAGAACAGTGATGAGAAGCTAAGCCAGCTATAAAAACAGTAAAGCACTTCTGTTATACTTCCTTTTTTTGTACATATGACAGCACAGGATGTGTTACAGCTTTTAAAGCTATTACAAGATGAAATATATAGTTTGCTTTGGGTTGCTGTTTGTGAGGCAGCACAAAGTGAGCTGCAACTTTCAAGCATGAGAAAACCTTATTCGCTCACCCCCACCCCTGTAACACTTACTACATGCAGCAGGCAAAGCTCTATGCACTACCAAAAAAAAAAAAAAAAAAAAAACTTTGAATGGACCATTCCATTCATACTTAACTTGCAGTATATTCTCAAAACTGATGTCAAGAATCACGTCTTGAGCTTCACTTTGCTCTATTGGCAGAAAGGCACACATGCTAATGAAAAGTTGAAGAGTATCTAAGTGCTCAGATTATAATAAATACACGTTAACTAACTAGTATGCAGATAGATGCTTCCAATACAAGTTCCGATCATAGATTGTGCCTTGAAAAAAACACAAATCTATGGGCTCCTTCATGACCTAAACCTGAGGTTTTGAGCCTATTTGGGCACATGCATTCTAACGTTTTAACAACGTATTACTGAGCTGTGTGCATGTCCAAACAGAAACACATGTTCACAAGGCCATTCATTTCAAAGTGGATTCAAGCACAACTATTAATCTCAGAATGTTTCTGCTCTGAAGCTAAAACTCACTTCATTATTATTTCGTCATGTATCGTAAAACAAAATATAATATTAATATGTACATTTTTGCTCCTTTTAACTTCCACATGCTAACTAAAAGAGAATGATAAATGCAAATGGTTCATATTACCTTTACCAGTGATTTGCTTAACGAAGAGGCAGAAATAATGTTAAAATGCAAATAGGTATGCAAAGTAAGAAACTAGAGGCATGCATACTTCAAACATTGATGTTCCTAATAAAATAATAAAAGGAACAGATGAAGTGACAACAAATGCAAATGATGTGAGAAAGAAGCCGTAGTTCTTTAAATTGTGGCAGTCATTCAATTGCAGCACTACGTTAATTACATCACATTCGTCATGGGAAACCTTAATTAGCCAAAGAACTGAAGACAATTTGTTGAGAGCTCAGAAAGGTCACTGCACAATTATGAATTAGATGCAGTAGTAATTATAAGAGCAAGTACAGCAACTGACAAAACAAAGCTCATGTTTATCTATGCAAGCTTTGGCGTTCCAATAACATTCTGCAATACTTGACTTTGTGTGTGTATGTTTTTGTGATTTTTGAGCCTCCGTACGGTTGTCTGTCGTTATGACTATGACTGCTTATTTATATGAATTTCTGACAAAGTTAGATTTGTTAATGGGCACAGAGATTAGCGGATGTGTAATTAGAAGGAACAAAGAGAGAACAATTAAATGTATGCAGAGTAAGTTTTACACTTAGTGTTCTGAAGAAGTCTGTAAAATAAGATGAAACCTAGGTAAACTGTCGTCAATAAAGTGTTTTTCTATACTGCAGTGTGTGGTTCCTGTTATCGGAGTTGGTCTAGTTCCTTGGTGGATGTAGTAGTAAGTTTTACACTATCAGTCAGTAACAATCTCACAAATGACAATGGAGGATCAGATGCCTGTGGGTTCTATCCCTACTTACTGCTGCATGGATTAAGTCCTGATAGTGACATTGTAGTGCTGCATAAGAAGGGTACCAGACTTCTGATGCTGCTCCTCTGATAAGATATATGATACTGAATTGATGTCCCATATGCCTGACCTGCTGGTATCCCAAATGGATGGCATTTAATGAAAATAGAAGAGGGATTTCCCCTTATGCCCTGACCAATTTACTGTTAACCAGTATGGATATCACATCAAATCTCAACATAAAATAGGCCATGCCTACTATTTATTTACTTAAACTTTGTTACCTGGATTAGTCCCAACAAGCCAGTGGCCACTTTTCTGGGTAAACCTGAGTTGTACTCACACTGACTAGAGGAAGTTTGGAAATGGCACCAGGGAACACCCCTTAGTCTTTACTATAAGGGTCCTTGGATCTTTTACATCCATTTGAGCTACCACTGACTCAGGCGGATGGAACAGTGATTTAACATGCCATCAAAAGGATAAGACACAAAGGGCTGCAGCAGACTATGCTACACTGCAGTATCAGTGTTGGAAAATTAATGCAGGTACCTAACCCAATTAACCAAAGTATATAAATAAAAGCTGTTTAAATAGAGCATATATAAACAAACAAGGAAACAAATAAATCAACACTGTGAAAAATTACTAAGGCACATCTTATACAACCCAGTTTTACTGCTGCTGTCTGCACCACACTTTAAAAAACAGAATGGAACAACTTCCAGTTTGTGTTGAATAGTTTAACCACTGAGAAGTAAAGTAATTAACATACTTTTGCCTTAAGGCAGCCCTGACAAGTTCATAAAAAAATCTGTCATTACAGTACCATATGAAGTAAAAAGGATTCAGAGAAAGAGAAATGTTTCCTTAACCTATGAGCATGGCTTTCTTTGATTGGAGTTTGATAAACAAGCACCTTTCAGTGGTTACTTTTCAGTTGGAGGCTCACTGCTTACTGCTCTGTGGTTCATTTTTTGATGGAGTAACATCGGACTTCCTAGAGTGATTGAAAGCATAATTTTGAGATGCTTACTGGGCAATAAATAAAATAAAATAGAAAGCACAAACATAATAACATGAAAAACAAACAAAGAAACAAAAATAACAACCACAAAAAAATGCTTTATGCACAGTGTATGAAACAAATTATATGTCAGAAAATCACTGATTGGAAATTCATTTTGCTATCTTGAAACTACTGCAATGGATTTGAATATAACGTACTGTTTTATCAATTTAGCTTTCTTTGTATACATTTGTGTTCATGTACTCGATCCTTCAAAAACCAAACTCTTCCCACTTGATACTGCCTAGACTAGTGCTATACCTCTCAAGTGCAACACACATGTTCATAGTTTATAGGTATGTACTAAGCTAATGACCACCATGGCCTTTATAAGCCTAACCATGCAATACTACCCAATTGTGCCTGTATATATCATGGGCATTCATTAGGGGATTAAGTGTGGACATTTCTAGACGTTATATTGGGGAAGGTATGTTGGTTTGGGCATTTATTAGCCAGCAGATTTGTTATGTCACTCTGCCCATTGAAGGTGGCACCATTAACCATTAGTTCAGCACACTGCTGTCTTTGAGGTTTAAGACAACGCTGTAGAAGGCCTTGTGGTTATCTTTAGCTCATGAGGCTATCTTGATCTTGTAACTAGCCTTGTTGGACTTAGTCATCTTAGTTTCCTCTTCAATTTAATTAAAGAGCTCTTATCACTATGGGAGTTGCACTTCCTGGTTTTAGCTATGGCTTTTTTCCTTTTGTTATGTACCCTATTAAGGTTAGGATTCCACCAATGTGGTTTGTTTTTCGAGTTTGCTTTGGGCTTAATTCTAGTAGATATAACACCCTGTGTACAGCCATTTACATCATTATATAGGGACTCTGTGAACAATTTCTCACAGGTTGCTGTGAATTCGGGGTGGGGAGGGTACTGCATTTTGACAAACTATTACTTAACAAGACGTAGTTTGCCTTTGAGTAGTTCCTAACTGTTACAGGGTTTGCTGAAGTTATGAAGCTGATTCATTTTAAAGAAGACAGCTTTGTGGTTTGACCCTGCCATTGAATACATGATGCTTGGGTAGGATGCAGTGCTGTCCCATACTGGTGAGTACCAGATCCAGTATGTTGTAACCTTTGATGGGTGGGCATTCTATCTGCTCAACGTTATTTGTGTGAATATAATCCTGGAATCATTGTGCCTGTGAGTATGAGGTTGTATACATTTCCCAGTCCATAGAGGGATAGTTAAAGTCTCCCATGAACAGGACAATTGGGTTTATTGGTGAGTATACCCAGTAGGTCTATGTACGAGTTAATGTGGTTCAATGGACATAAAGGGTGACCTAAAGCTCACAAGAATACAGTATGGGACTTTATCTATGGTGATTTTCACATAGATAAATTCTGGGGCATTATCTTATTTAAACAATCTAGAGCCATGCTTGTTGCTAATATAGATTAAGACACTTCCACCTTTTGCCCCTGCCTGTACAGCTGATGGTATAAATGTGTGGAAGGCACTAAAGCCTTGCACTGCCAGAGTACTTTCTGTGCATTTAAACCATGTGTCAGTAAAGACACACACACACACACACACACACACACACACACACACACACATATATATATATATATATATATATATATATATATATATATATATATATATATATAGATATATATATTCTCTGGGTCTACTTCAAAAGATCGAATTTTCAGAACTTCGAACAGCATATAGTCAACAACCACATGATCAAAGTTCTGGAACTTCAAAAATAAAATAAAATAAAACCAAAAAAAGAAAAAAGTTTTCTTTAACAGTGGGGCAAACACCCCTACACCCCCTGCTACTTAAATATATCAACTCCAAGATCACACTACAGCGAGAAAAAACGTAAATTTCCTGTTCCATGATGTACAGCAATCTCCATTCAGAATGTTCAAAATTTTACTTTAGTCATATGGTTGTTGGGTCTATATTGCAACCTCGAACGCTTTAAACAGTGAACAATGTTACATCGACAGATTTTCAGTGAAAGCTGAAAATGTTGAATCCAAAGAACAGCGATTTCTGTCCTAGGGAAAGAAATCACTGTTCCAACCCCCGCAAAAAAAAAAAACACATTCCACACTTCCAAACAAATACACATATACTCAGTCCTAATTATGCCCCCCCAAAAACCAGTAAACAACTAAATACACATATGCACATAACCCAAACATACATTTAACGGAAAAAGAAACAGTAAACATTTTAAACCATATGCACTTACCTTAACCTGCACCCTAACCCTAAGGTCAGTAACTCTCGCACATTTACATAAACAGCTCCAAACACATACACACTTACCTTAACCCTAATTCTACCCCCCAAAACAAAAGTAAACAACTGAAAACACACACACACGTAACTCAACCATACATTTAACACAAAATATAAAACAGTAAACACTTTCATACAAATGCAATTACCTTAACCCGCACCCTAACCCTAAGGTCAGTAGCTTTTGCACAATCACACTCAGGAGATATACTGGACAAGGGACCACACTACACTTCAGAATACGGCAAAACAACGAAGCGGTCAAGCAACTTCTTTCCCAGGGAAAGAATTTGGTGAACAGCCGCTTCGCTCTTTTGCCTGTTCGCTCTACATGTGTCGACGAAAACACATTCGACATAATGCATTTTCATTGTACTCATAGGAACCCTGGTTGTTGACTATATGCTGTTCAAAGTTCTGAAACTTCGATCTTTTGAAGAAGATCTATATTCTCCATGGTGAGGTAAGCATGTAGGGTGTGGAGTTTCTTCTTTAGGCTCCTAGCATTGAGCAGTGACACTTTTAATTCTCTTTGTGTTTTATTTGCTTTTCATGGACACAATACATATAAACAAACTGCAGTTTGGAGAAGATAACATTGCAAACTCCTACTACAGTTTTTAAAGTAAATTGTTGATTACAAGACTGACCTTCATGTTTTTTGGACTACTTGGAAAAATAAGAAACAGGCAGGTGAAAATGCTAACTGTATTTCTCAGCAGTTTTGGAAAGTGTACCCTGTTTGTTCAGTGCTCCAGTGCATGGCTCACAGACTTTAATAATAAAGTTCTTCTGGTGACTCGTATTATAATATGACAAAAATGAACAGAGCCAGCAGACGTAGATCTGAAGATACAGTTTAATGTTAGAGGTTAATAAACCTACACATTTATGTACAGACCGGTTTCGGTGGAAAAAACACAACCTTCATCAGTGTATACAGACATAAAATGTGAGCAGCTTATATAATATCAACCATCTTCCCATTGGTGGGTCACAAATTCTCATTGAGACCAGGTGGGAATAATCCCCCTAGTTTAATTATCCATTTTTTCTCCTTGGTATTGAGAATAGAATGCCATCCTGTTTTATTGGTCCTGTTACCTAAGATAATGTCAATAATCATGAATGTAAATTTAGCAGTCTGATGTTCCAGAAAATGTTTGTAAAGTGCATTACTAATTTTCTTATTACGAATATTGCTCAAATGTTCTGATATCCTAATTCTGAGTGGTCGTGAGGTTTGTCCTATGTAAAAAGCACCACAGTGACAGCTGGCCATATAAACAATCCAATCACTGCTACAATTGGCAAAGAATTTAATATCATATACCTGTGAGAAGTTTCTAGCTGAAAATTGTTTGGATTTATGAATTTTGTCACAATTGGTGCAGTGTCCACATGGGTAACAGCCAATTAGTGGCTCTCCAGATAATGTAGTTTGGATAGATTGTAAATTGGTCATCCTATTAGCATGTTTGAAATGACTGAAAAAACTGCCTAGGTTCCTACCTTTCCGATATGAGAATTGGCATTTCGTTGGGATGAAATTGGAAATATCTGGATCATATGCTAGAATATTCCAATGTTTATTAATACTATCAATGAGTTGATTAGTATTTCGTGCATATGTTGTTGTAAACCTAATGTTGGTACAGTCCTTATGAATATGTTGTTTATATTGTAAAAAATCCTGTCTATGTGTAGAATTTGTAGTATTACTGGCAGTAATAACATCCCCCATGCCATAACCTCTTGATCTAAAACGTTCAGTAAGATCTTGCCTATGATTTTGAAAGGCAGAATCTGTAGAACAAATCCGTTTAATACGTATGAACTGTGATTTTGGAATATTCCATATGACATGGGGTGTATGGAAACTGGAACCATGTAAAATAGTCCTTTCTGCCAGTGATTGTACAGATGTACGGGTTTGCTATATGCCACATTGTTTGGAACTAATTTTGCATTAATACTCGACAGTGTGCATAAGAACAGAAGCATTTTTGCTTTACAAAGCCAATGACTTTGTTTATGATATATTTGAATCTCTTCATTTGGGAAATCAGGTGCTTTCACATACGGAGTTCGCTTATCTAGTAGGTCGGACTGGTTGGTGTGATTCACATCAGTATGGTGTTACTTGAATATTGTGACTGAACACAACTACGCACATTTTTTGTGTTGGTGCCCTGCTTGTTCTTAAACAGTTAATTTGCTGAATGACTGGACTTTTGTCATTCTATTCACTGATTTATACATAGTGTTGGCTGTATTTCTACAAATTTTGTTTCAAACTACATTTGTTTTGTAGGTTAATATTTCTGTTTTTTGAGTTGGCAATGAGAATGATTCATTGATTCCCAACTTCCACATATCTTTTATACCAGGTATCAGTTAGGTATCAGTCTTTACTATTTTCTCATTTTCAGGTGCTCAGGAATTAATGATAGTTGGTCCTATTTTGCATGGTCAATTTGCGTTTTCACTTATAGCTTTTTTACAAGCTTAAAATGCTTTAGTGGGTTTCATTATATTAACATTCTTTGTTTAGTTTGTCTAAACAATTATTGGTGCAATTCAAGCACCCCTCCAAGGGTTTATTGTATATAAAATTGTGAGTTACAGATATTTTACACATTTGGGCTTCACTACTACCTTGGTTGATTAGTGTTTATATTGCATTAATATTGCCTATTTTTTATATGGTCTCATACAGATTTTTTATATGGGCTTAGACCACACTAATGTCTGACTTTTTGATATATCTATAGTTCATATTTTGTCATATGACATCAGATTGTTCACAATCATCCAATATATAACTATTTATTGGATATTTTTTGGATACAATATATAGTCCATTGTTGTCCAACTGTCTTCAAATTGAATTGGACTGTGTCCCTCCCTCACAACTAGTTATTTCTTATTACTTTGGCATACCAATTGGTATCTTGAATCTCTGACCTGACTTTTTGGCTCATTAGTCTTTTTTGAATAGATTTATTCATATTTTTTATTATTTGGGTTTGGAATAATTGGTTAGCCATATTTTTTCAACTATATATATATATATATGGTTAGTTTCCACTTTATCATTGTTCATATATCTGTCTATTTTAATAAAATTAGCTTTTTAGATTGTTTGCCTGTTGCTGATCAGTACCACGGTTCCTTTTTTTGATTATACAACCAATTTGTTGGTATTACATATTTAACAAGGACACAGTTAATTATATTTGGGCTGTCATTGTTCTTGTGTTTAGAATAATATCTGCTGACTTAGTTTTCAGACTATATTGTCAGCTTATTTTCCCTCATGGATCTTGCCAGTTTCATTACAGGTCTGTCTTCCAATAGGGAAGATCTTAGAGCCTTTGGGGTAAGTTCCAATATTGTTGGCAGCAATGATACTTTGGGTGTACCTGACTCTGCCTCTAAATGTGCCTCAGGTTTTCATGATTTGTTTTTACATCTTAAGATTCTTAGATCAAACATTTGGCACTCAAAGCTTTTTAAGGCATATTTGGCCAAAGGTATCACCCCGAGAGGCCTTCGAGTTCGTATTCAGCCTTTAGTTTCTAACGCTGATGAGGAACTTCTTCAAGAATGGTCATCTGTTCAGCAGCAGGCAACAATCTCCTTTGTAGAATCTCTGTCTAAATTTTATGACAGAACTATTGACTCTGAAATTCAAGTGGTCACTAAGTTATCCAAAAGTAGAGTGGTTCTTTGTGTGCGAAGTGGGTGCCAAGCTAAACACAAGGTCTTCATCAAACAAAATCCAAGTTCCCCAAATAAGCGATGGAACGCCGATGTACAGTTCAAGCAAATTAATATTTATTCAGATTCCAACAAACAGGATAATAAAACAGATGAGCGCTTTCACTAATAACTAGCTTCTTCAGATCATTATGAAAAATGGTGCAATTCCATCCCTTATATAGTAGTAGTACAATTGGTATTTGATTGAAACAAGCACGCATAATTAAATAATTAAATCAAATCAGTGATAAAAACACCATTCTTAAAAGAGCCAGTACTTATTCAAGTGTGTCTTTCAGAATAAAAGAATGAACTACATTTAAAGTAGGCAAATAGTGAATTCTGTTTATAGTGACTATGAAAGACACACTTGAATAAGTACTGGCTCTTTTAAGAATGATGTTTTTATCACTGATTTCATTTAATTATTTAATTATGCATGCTTGTTTCAATCAAATACCAATTGTACTACTATATAAGGGATGGAATTGCACCATTTTTCATAATGATCTGAAGAAGCTAGTTATTAGTGAAAGCGCTCATCTGTTTTATCATCCTGTTTGTTGGAATCTGAATAAATATTAATTTGCTTGAACTGTACATCGGCGTTCCATCGCTTATTTGGGGAACTTGGATTTTGTTTGATGAAGACCTTGTGTTTGGCTTGGCACCCACTTCGCACACAAGGAACCACTCTACTTTTGGATTACTTGTTTCTTGTGGTACCAGTGTGCTAATCCGACGGAAAGTTAACTTCCACGTGGTCACTAAGTTAGTTGATGATATTAAGCCTTATGAAGGCGAACCATCATTCCAAACTCATCTTAATAAAATAGTAGGGGACATGAAGACATTAGAGTACCAATTGCGAACCAGGAAACTAAAGAAGTTCCAAAGAGACCAAGGTGACTATCAAACCTCTAATCCCTTTGCACATACTACTAAACAAGTCAGGTTCACTCCTACATTTCATAGAACATCTAGGAAAAACCGGCCCAGGTCCATCTTAAAAAGTTCAAGCAGAACTTCTGCTTCTTCCAATGAGGATGTTTCCTCATGCACTGACAGTGAGCCACAGTCAGTGACAGATTCACCGGTCCCCAAAAGGAATACTTCTTATGTCCCTTTAGGCCAAAGCAATGCAGGGGAGGGAGGAAACACAGGAAACATTACCAACATTCAGGGTCTTTTACAGATGGTGATGGAAAAATAAATGTGTCTAATGATAATAATGTTTTGAACTTATCTGATTACATACCTTCACCCATACAACTGTCTGTACTGAATAAAGGGTTGTCTTTTGTACCCAGTTTCATTATTTCAGAAGATAACATGGCTCAAGATGTTTTTTCATTCTGCAGGTTGCTCAATCTTAAACTGTTTTTTGGTGATACTAGTCTCTCTGAAAGTGATAGATTTGTTTATCACAAATCAACATTTAATCCACCTATGCACCCCCTTGTCCTTCAATTCCAGAGAAATATTCTCAAACATCTCCATTTTTTTGGGCAAGATGTGCAATTTAAATCTAATAATATTTCTCTAGCAGAAAAACAGGCTATATCTGATTTACAGAATAACAAGGATATTGTTATAATTTCAGAGGACAAAGGGGGTGCTGTGGTTATTCTAAATTGGTTGGATTATGATAGAGAAGCTATGAGACAGTTATCTGATCCGAAATATTATTCACACATGACCATCAATCCCACACATAGGTTCAAAAAACGGATTGAAGAGTTTGTACTCTGGGCCAAGGACGAATCTATTATCACTAAAGAAACCGCACAACAACTTATAGTACACAACCCCACAATACAATACATTTACTTTTTGCCTAAAACACATAAAAGTTTGGTGAATCCTCCAGGGAGGCTCATTGTTTCTGGCAAAGGGTATATTACAGAACCATTGTCTATGTTTTTGACTCTGCATTTGAAGCCCTTACTTAGCTCAATAAGATCACGCATACATGACACTACTATGTTCCTGAATATTGTATCAGATAGTCAGTTGGAGGATGATTGGGCTATGCGTACACTTGATGTATGCTCACTATATACTAATATTCCTCATAAGTCCGGGCTTGAGGCCCTTTCCTTTTGGTTAGACAAAGCTGGTTTATATGAACCAGTATTTAACTCTTTTTTGGTAGAATTAGCCAGGTTTGTTCTAACCAGCAATGTTTTCTTCTACAAAGAGAAATGTTACTGGCAAGTAAAAGGTATGGCCATGGGAGCATCTTTTGCTCCCATCTATGCAGATCTTTTTATGGCTTTTGTTGAACATCACCTTATATATGATTGCAATAATAACATTTTTTTAGATAACATTGATATCTGGCGACGCTATCTTGACGACTGTTGGATGATTTGGAGAGGGGACATTACAGGCCTGATGGATTTTGTATCATATCTCAATAGTAATCAATGGGGCATTGAGTTTACAGTTCATTATGACTATAAAAACATCACATTTTTGGATGTCTCAATCACAAAACAGTCTGATAATACACTTTCCACAGAGGTTTTCAGGAAACATCCTGAATTCAATACTATTTTACATGGTTCCAGTTTCCATCCACCCCATGTCATACGGAATATTCCAAAATCACAGTTCATACGTATTAAACGGATTTGTTCTACAGATTCTGCCTTTCAAAATCATAGGCAAGATCTTACTGAACGTTTTAGATCAAGAGGTTATGGCATGGGGGATGTTATTACTGCCAGTAATACTACAAATTCTACACATAGACAGGATTTTTTACAATATAAACAACATATTCGTAAGGACTGTACCAACATTAGGTTTACAACAACATATGCACGAAATACTAATCAACTCATTGATAGTATTAATAAACATTGGAATATTCTAGCATATGATCCAGATATTTCCAATTTCATCCCAACGAAATGCCAATTCTCATATCGGAAAGGTAGGAACCTAGGCAGTTTGTTCAGTCATTTCAAACATGGCAATAGGATGACCAATTTACAATCTATCCAAACTACATTATCTGGAGAGCCACTAATTGGCTGTTACCCATGTGGACACTGCACCAATTGTGACAAAATTCATAAATCCAAACAATTTTCAACTAGAAACTGCTCACAGGTATATGATATTAAATTCTTTGCCAATTGTAGCAGTGATTGGATTGTTTATATGGCCAGCTGTCACTGTGGTGCTTTTTACATAGGACAAACCTCACGACCACTCAGAATTAGGATATCAGAACATTTGAGCAATATTCGTAATAAGAAAATTAGTAATGCACTTTACAAACATTTTCTGGAACATCAGACTGCTAAATTTACATTCATGATTATTGACATTATCTTAGGTAACAGGACCAATAAAACAGGATGGCATTCTATTCTCAATACCAAGGAGAAAAAATGGATAATTAAACTAGGGGGATTATTCCCACCTGGTCTCAATGAGAATTTGTGACCCACCAATGGGAAGATGGTTGATATTATATAAGCTGCTCACATTTTATGTCTGTATACACTGATGAAGGTTGTGTTTTTTCCACCGAAACCGGTCTGTACATAAATGTGTAGGTTTATTAACCTCTAACATTAAACTGTATCTTCAGATCTATGTCTGCTGGCTCTGTTCGTTTTTGTCATACAGTTTACTTTAGTGCCGTGCAGTTGCTCTGCGTGCAGGAACTCTGTTTTTGGTGTCGTATTATAATATGACATAAGGAAGGGACAATTTATTGATTCCAGAGGTCTGTGTATAAAATGCTTTAGTTTTGAAGTTGTGACATTGGAGGTCATCTGTACTGAAACACTTGTATATCAAATAATGGAGCAACCTACCATTTCATAATAAAGTCTTCTATAGCTGGATAAGACAGTTCATGCTAATGATGAATCCCCCTCATTAATGCCAACATGGAGTAAGTAACAGAAGGGCAAGGAATAATGAAGCTGCACTTCTTTATAGAATTTCAGTAGAGCATAACCTCCTGCAAAATTACTTTTATGGTATTCAGCCTATGCTAGTCTTTTTTTTTTTGTTGCAGGATAGTTGTCTCAGGCATTTTATTTATCCTTATACTCGAGTTTCATTGGTGGTGTTTTATCATAGGGTTAAAAATGTGTTCATCAGTAATTTTCCTGTCATTTTTCTGATGATCTGCGTCTTAATGGACTGGCAGTGAAACTCATACATTCATAGGTTTATAGATACATACTAGGCTAATGACCACTGGGTCTTCATAAGCCAAAAGATCCAAAAAAAAAAAAAGCCAAGGCAAGTATCCCAAATGGCATTATATCTAGCCAAGCTCCCCGGATGTATCCCACAAGTTTGTGTACCTTTGACATTGATTTAAGGGGTACATGCAAGCTAGGACAAGATTTACAGGTCGGTTCTCTCCATTAGAGACAGAGGTGCTAGAAAACATGAATCCAATTAGAATAATCATGAAAAGCCCATTTTCCTTCGGTATGTCAGACATGATGCTAACACTGGTGAACTGTGAAATCATTTTACTCATTTAAACAAATAATTTGTAGATAGGAAATCAGTTTTGCTGTTGCTAAAACATGTAGTTAATTTTCCCTTCTGCAAAAGAAATAAAAATTAAGTACTTTAAGCAAGTAGAAACAGCAAAAATAACCACATTTTTAGTAATTCTTGAATGTGTAAACAAACACCTGTTCATACCTTATACCTCCTTACTCTGCCTTCTTGACTTACTTCCTTACTACTATCAATTTCTCTTTCTTGGCTTTCTCTCTAAATATACCATAATCCTGCTTTTCTCTCACTTCATATTGCAATTCCTGTTTGTGTTATACAATTCACCTTTAATTTCTCTATAAACTGGCTAAAATTTCTCTAAATATTAAATTATCAAACAATTTGTATCTGTTCTTAACCAATACTTTTATAGTATGTCTAATTTGGTATAGTTATTTAAACTGTAGATGCTTTTGCATTATTTTTGAAAAATGTACAATTATTTTTCTTAAGATGTTTTTTAGTACTTTGGATATTTTCTCCCCAGGCATCCACTGAAAATGGAATTCTAACAAATCAGACTCTATACATAATCAAATGTCAATCAATCAAATAAATAATTAAATAATACATATTTTGTTAAAGACTTTAAGTGTCGGCATTCAAAAGAGTACCACACATTGTCCGGTGACACTAAAGTGCCAATGTGTAAAACTAAAATACAAACAATGAGAAAGATGTCTTTGGACATCCTTACATTATCCATGTTTGTTATAAACTAAGATTTAAACCACAGCTATGAAAGTGGATTGACAGATCAACTAATTAATAAGAAACACAGGCAGCACAAAGTGTTTAAGTTGCGAGGACATAGGCAAAATAAATGGGTCTATATCATATGTTCGAAGTTTTATAACTTTGAACATTAAAATATCGAATTATAATGTTCAAAGTTATAAAACTTCGAACGTATGTAAAAAAAAAAGAAAACTAACGGCTGTAGGTAGGGAGGCAAGCAACCCTGCATCCCCCCACACCCCCCACTCTTTAAATATACCAACTCTGAGACCACACTACAGTGCAGTAAAGGGAAATCTTCCCTTTACTGCACTATAGTGCACTCTCAGAGTTGGTATATTTAAAGAGCGGGGGGTGTGGGGGGTGCAGCCCCCCACGTGGTGGGTGCATGCCTACACTAATCAGGTAAGTTCCGTTTTTTTTATTATATGTTCAATGTTTGAAACTACGAACATTTAAATTCGATGATTTAACGTTCGAAGTTTTCAAACTTCGAACATATAACATAGACCCAAATAAACAGTTATTCTGAACCAAAGAATAACATTCAATTTGAAATCTAGAGGTTGAGAAACATAGTTCAGAAAGAGTACAACTTAATATGCATTTGCTACATTGTGCAAAAAATTCTAAAAGACTGAGGTCAGCAAATGAGAAGGAATGTCTGTGTTAAGATGGAATCACTGCCTCATCTCTTGCATAGTCACAATACTCACGCAGAGATAAGCAAGATGAAAGAGCATGACTCTGCCATGAAACTGCATGAGACAGTATGGTATCACTTAACAGACATGTAATCACAGCTCTGAAATGCTCTTCTAAGTCATTGGCTTAACATGCAGTTTTTATGGTGCTATCTTTCAAGCCGTGATCCTTGCCTTGATAACGAGAACAGAACAGCAAGGGATTCAAAGAGATAGCAGTCAATGGGAAGATGGGAGAGAGACTGCACAGATGGGTTCATGACTACAAGCACAGAATGGCACTTAGAGTAGATTACGACTGGATCTCTAATCATAACCAACGTACTAGGTGTTCAAGACACGATGCCAAGAATTTCACTTTGAGGGCAAGGCTTAAGAGGTGAATCATTGGAATCCATGCTGAGAATATAGTAAATGGTTATGATTGTTGAGAAATGATCATAATTCTTTGTGATGCATGAGGCCTTATCTGTTCCATGTACTGCCAAATACAGAAACAAAATGTGCAGGTGTGCAAACTGTTTTATTGGCTTTCTAAGCAAGTAAAATCATTTAGCATAAAGAGACAGCAGGCAGATACAAAGTCTTTCTCTGAAGAGCAAAGAGATTTAAACACCATTAGACACTTTATTCTGCTAGTTTTGTCTTTTGTTTTTATTTTTGTTCATGAATGCATCAGAATAAAATTCTAACAACTTTTAGTAGCTGTTTTAACTTATGTCATTCCTAATGTGAGATCTGAGCTTAGCATCACACTGTACTTAATAAGCTTGTCTTTTTCCAGATTTTGGTGTTCCATGCAGTACGTACTTATTTCAAAGATAGTAATAGTATACAGCACTGACAGAGAACATTAATACAGTAGGACAGGTTTATTTTACGTAAGGAAAGAGTACAATACAAGGATATTACATGGTGTGAACAACACAATACTTCTGTCAACAGGCAACAACTGTGGATAACCACTCAAGCTTACCGTGGTGACCATGACATACAAGAGCATCCCCGATGTCATGCTTTCATCTAGGTTTAGTTGAGAATTTGAGCTCCATAAGTGCAATCTACTTTTATCATTTCGGGTGTTAACAGTCTGTCTCATCTAGTGTCACTCAACAATTGGGAGGGTGGCCTAATGGTTAAGGTGTTTATAAACACAAGGTGCAGGGTTTGAATCTCACAACAGATAATTGGCTAAGTTTAAAATGTCTCACAAGAGCAGTTAGCTTAGTACTAATCTATGAACCTATGAACCTATAATGGATACTGTACTGTATTTTTAAAGGCACATACTGACAGTTTACTTTTGGCCAATAGATGGAGGTAGTTAGGGGAACAGCTCTTTCTAATTAGGCTTAGCTGAGTGTACTGCCCATGAATGCTTCTGTGCTTTCTCATTTAGATATATCACCTAAAGAAGCTTTAAAGTCTTATCTTAGAATCACGTCCATGTTGTTTATAGGAAATGTGTGTGACTGCAGCTTTTCCTGAATGTAAATTGCTTTTGTGATCGGGCTGAGTATGTTACTAAAGTGAGAGTTTGAAGATGCTGATAAAACAATAAAGACATAGATACTCCTATAATACAAATTATGAAGTGAAAGAATTCATGCTTGATAAGTTGTTTGATTCTGCCAGATCATTAGAACTGTTTGGCATGTGAGTGGAAAAAATAACAGATATGTAGTGGAGCAAAAAATGAAAATGCAAAGAAAAAAAGGACCACTGTATCAACAAAGCACACAGCAGAAAGTGCATTTTTATTATATCTGAGTGATGCCTCCAGGTGCATCTGCAGTTAACTCCTACTGACGCCTCTAGGCATCAAATATTGCTTGTTCATATTTGCATCAATAATTCCAAAACCATGCAAGGTTTTAAAAGATTTCATATTAAAGCTTACATGATAGCAAACACAACTGCATTAATATTTGACCTCTGTTTAGTGCAGGTAAATACATATTAACTGTTGTTTTTTTATGACATTATTTTATATAGATATAATTTTCACATTTTTCTAAATATCTCAACAACCAAGTAACAGCCAGAATTCCTTGGCCTTGTATGAAAGCTCTTGATAGATGAATAAAATGCTGCTGCGAGTATGTGTATAACTTGAGTGGTTGCTAAGATATTGTAAGTTGTTTACAAAATATTACAAAGTTAATAGCTGATGTGTTTGCTATGACTTATAAAATTTGGTTTAAACCAAGAACCTAAAGGATACTGCCACTATAAAAAACAGTTTGTGCTGAAGAGTTTGCCATTTATACGTTTTGCATAACCCCTATGTTTCCAGAGATATGAACATTTGTTTGAAATGTTGAGGGCATAATTTGATTTAGTCAAAAGGCTTAGGCTCCGTTCACTGGAAGTTACAGTGCAAACCTCCTGAGCTCCATTGGAGTGAATGAGTTAAAGTACTACAGGAACTCTTGTTGTTGTTTGTCTTTCAGTTTTCCCGGTTAGGGGTCGCTAATGATTGGCAGTAGATTTTCATGAATGCTGAGGTGCCAGCTTGACGTTCAACCTTCAACGAAGGCACACCCATTTACACATGTCTTTCGTAGGCCCACCCAACCGCTAGGAGGACATGCAGACTCTACACAGAAGGTACTCCCCATACTCCAGCTGAGAATCGAACGGGAGAACCTTTCTTGCTGTGAGGCAACAATGCTGCTGCTGCACCACCGCTGATAACAGAAAATATTCTCACTGTGGAAAGACATGTGTGAAGCGTAAGACACACAACTATTTTGACAATGTATGCAGAACAAAAGTGACATACGATAAGAATCAGAATAGACAGAAGAAGTATGAAGGACAAACAACAGTGAGACAGAAAAAGTATGCCTATACAGAGAAAGAGAGCCTACACACAGGATGATTTAAAGAGACACAACTGATGGTGACAAGGAACACAATGCACATGTATACAGCATGCAAAAAGAATAAAAAACTTAAGTAAGAAGTAGAACTGAATATTCAGCAAAATCAAATCAAGAAGCTTGTTGAGCTGATGACATACATTAATAGTATGTCAGCAAAAGCTCATATGAAGATAACTCACAACTAAGATTATATAAGACAAGTGGTAACATATCTGCATATCATTTATTGGAGCCATTACCTATACAGGAATATTTTGCAGCAAACTATCATATTGACAACACACCCCTTAGAGTTGACTCAGTAGTCAGGGACTTAGGGACACACACAGATAGTAATCTAGCCTTTGATCATCAGGTGTCTACAGTGGTGAGAAAATCATTTTATGTTGAGCAACTTATAAACAAAGGTATAGCATCTAAGTCCAAGGAAGACATTGTATTCGGCATTCATCAGACCTATCACTGAGTACAATATTCCCTTTGGTATGTACCTAACCAGGCTTATCCAACAACTGGAAGACCCATAAAGGTTCCTCACTAAAAGAATACAGGATATAAGTAATATTTTCTATGCAGACCACTTCAAGGCCCTATCCCTGTATTCTGTCTCCTACAGACTTTTTGGGGGGAGATCTATGCCTGGCATACAGGGCATTGTCAGACCCCACTCTGATGGACCTCCTGCATATCCACAAAACAAACAGTAACAGAATTACCAGTTCTAAATGCTTAAACCTTGCCTGTGATATAAATGACATGCTGAAGAGAGGTATGTATCCAAGAGACTACCCAGTCTATGAAACAGGCTCCGCATACATGTGAAGCAGAGTTCCTCCCTAATCCAATTCAAGTGCAACCTGGACAACTGGATGTGAAACCAGAAATTCATCCCTGGTGTGGCACCTATGTCTCTAATGGACACAGGTAATCTGTAAATGATTCATCTCCCAGGCACATGCTTACACTTATCAAGGGTATCAGAACTCGTCAGATTTGGGATGCAACGCTAGGCTTAAAAAAGGCCATTAGCCTAGTAAACACCTATGACCCTAAAAAACACAATTCTTCTTCTTCTTTCGGCTTTTTCCCGGTTAGGGGTTGCCACAGCAGATCATCTGTCTGCTCATGATTGGCAGTGGAGTTTTACATTGTCGAGTTGCCAGCCCGGCGCCCAACCTTTCACAGAAGGCACACACACGCACACACTCACACCTAGGGCCAATTTAGAGTGTTCAATCCACCTACTACATGTCTTTGGGAGGAAACCGGAGCACCCAGAGGAAACCCACGTGACCACAGGGAGGACATGCAGACTCCGCACAGAAGGTACCCCAGCCAAGAATAGAACCGGAGAACCTCTTGTTGTGAGGCGGCAATGCTAACCACTGCACCACCGTGGTTGCCCACCCTAAAAAACACAATAAACATAATAAAATGATTAATTTACTATATGTCATCCAAACTATATGTCTTGCTTGAGAAATAATATGGAAAAGACAGCTTAAATTTGTTTTATTATACACCAGGTCATAAATCATGCATTCCAGATTGTGAAGTTTGCAGCAAATGTGGAAAAAAAGCAAAAGTTACAAAAAAGGGAAAAAATGCAATCTACTAAGCTATTCCACAGCCAGAGGGAAAATGTGCAAATCTACTAGCTATCATATGGCCAGGTGACTATCATAAAGATTTTATACAAGGTGATTAGAGGCAGAGAGTCACAGATACTAGATAAACAAAGTGAAGTACCAAACTGCCAGAGCCATGGATGTCAAAACCAACGTTTTAATGTTAAAATCCACAAGTAAACACAGAAATCAATCCCAAACACAAAAATAGATACACAAATGTATCTATTAACAAAATAAATATTGCTTATAATAAAATTGATATTTGTTTAACAGATATGTTTTTTGAAGGGTTGTTTGATAAAAAAAATTTGATTTTTTAAAAACGGATAAACCTAGGATCCCTTCTATCTTTGGAATTCCCAAGATTCACAAAAATGAGATTGATCCCCCTTTAAGGCCTATTGTTTCAGCTTGTGGCTCAAAAACACATAGTTTGGCCAAATTTGTGGACAATAAACTGAAAAATTCCTGGATCAAGAAGGAATCTATTTTAAAAGATTCTTGGGACCTTCTTGAAGTTATTAATAATGAGGTTTTATGTGATAATATATTGTTCGTGACCATTGACATTGTGGATCTATTTTCATGCATCCCCCACATAGAAGGAATGGAAATGTTTGAGGAGGCTGTATTTGAGGAAGACAATATAGGACACAATGACAAAATTTTGTGTGTATCATTAATGGATTTGGTTCTCAAACATAACTTCCTAAATTTTTGTGGTGAATTCTATAAGCAAACCAAGGGTGTTGCTATGGGCGCTGCTTGTGCCCCCACTTATGCCAATCTAGTATTGGCTAAGTGGGAAGAGGCATTTGTTCTTGGTTCCAGATTTTCTTCTTGTTGGAGACTTTATCGAAGATTTTTGGATGACATAGTCATTCTATGGTCTGGGAGTATTGAGCAGTTAGAAGAATTTAAAGCTTACTTGGGGGAAACAACCCATTTTTTAAAATTCACCTTTCACGTTTCAACAGAAAAATTAAAATTTTTGGATGTGGAAATTTACAAAAGAAATGATAGATTTGAATCTAAAATATATAGGAAATCTACTTTCTCAATTCATTTTTACATTTTAAAAGTGCTCACACCTATTATTGTAAAAAGAATATTGTGAAGGGACAGTATGTCCGAGGTAGTCGTATGACTACCCTAGATGCTGATTTTAAAGAAGAGTGCAATTTATTAAATAAAATGTTTTTGGAAAGAGGTTACCCCCAGGACTTCATCAATAAAATATATGAAAAAGTTATGAAAGGGAGAGTAAATAAATTTAAACCCATTCTAGGTAAGAGAAACTTAAATAAAAATATTGGTGGTTTAAAAGTAATAGATATAAATAAACCCACCCCAAAAGACATAGATTATGGTCATGCTTTAGTCCTTGAATATAATGCTTTTAATAAAATTGTTACTAAACAAGTTATTGAAAGAGAATGGAATAAATTTATAAGTTTAACTGATTTGGACCAGGAAAAACTAAACAATAATGTTAAAGTAGTTTATAAAAATTCACAATCCTTTAAAAACATGTTGGAATATAAATGTTCCATGACATCTAATAAAATTAGGAAAGGCACCTATAAATGTGGACACTGTAGCCATTGTGGTAATTTAATAGACAAAGAAAAAATATTTTTGGAATGTAGGCAGAAATGGATCACTAGTATAGATTATTATAATTGCGAAACTAAAGGTGTGGTTTATTTAGCATTATGCTTAGAATGCAATGCTTTTTACATAGGTAAAACTGAAAGAGTTTTAAAGAGAAGGATATATGAACATAAATACGAGATTTCTATAAAAAAAGAAACTAATGCACTGTATAAACACACCTTAGTTTGCCATAAAGCTAAATTTCAGTTCATGGTGTTAGAACAGGTTAAGAAGGATGTGAGGGGTGGACCATGGGAAGAAAGGCTGGAGTTCAGGGAGTTATGGTGGCAAATCTCCCTTGACGCAACTAATCCCCCGGTCTAAATGATTTTATCTCTATTATGCCACTTTTAAAATTAAGAGCAGGAAAAATATGAATATTTCTTGTGTTTTAGTGTATTTATTATTTTAACCAGTAGAAGGCAGGCTAATACTATATAAATGATTTATAATACCTAAAACTGATTTTTATAGTTTTTTATAACTGTTTTTTATAACTATTTTTATAATTATTTTTAAGATATTTTTATATATTTCATTAAAGCATTTTTGTGAATCAGGTCTTTATAATAATCATAATAAATACCAACAAGTTGAATCATAAAAGAAATGTTTTTTAGAACACATGGGCAGGAGGTAATACTAATTATATAATTAACTTTTTAACTCTACGACTGCATTGATTGGGCAATTGTTTTTTTAAGTATTGTATATAAAGGTTGAATTACTTGATGGAGGATATCTGAAGAAGTCAGTTTGCATAAGACAAAAACGCAATTTTTGTAATCAAGCGTTTATGTGTTTGGGATTGATTTCTGTGTTTACTTGTGGATTTTAACATTAAAACATTGGTTTTGACATCCGTGGCTCTGGCAGTTTGGTACTTCACTTTGTTTCTTGGTTTTAGTGTATCAAATTTCCTTTTGGATTTCGAGATACTAGATAAAGTTATTACAGGAACATGAAATGACATTTAAAGCACTGACAGACTTAAAGTTTATCAGGCAAAGTTGAAAGCGGACCATAGACACCTGCAGTAAAGGACACCCTGTCCCCTCACAGACAAGGAAGAAAAGAGACCACATAGACATAAACAGATGGGCAGTACAGCTACAATAACAAAGAAAGAAAGAAATGCACAGACATGGATACATGGACATTACAGAGAGAGAGAATATCGAGGCAAACTCCTTGATGTCCCGATTGGTGACATCACACAAGTAACAATTCTTCTGAAGTCAGAGTATGGATTAATTCATAGTAACAGGTGAAGTAATTGTGAATGAAAGATTCTTCACACCAGTGGTTTATGACATAACCAGTGAATTACTTAGTGTGAAAGCCTTCTCAAAATTAGATGTCACGTAAGGATTTTACCAAAAAGAGCTTCACCTTCACAAGAGAAACATCTCAACCTTGAAAACAAAACATTGACTTCATTAGATACAAAAGGATGATATTCTAAGAAGGTTCAGCAGTTCAGATATTTTTGCACATTGTGCAAGTGATTCAGGAATTCAACAGTACTTAAATGCTTGATAGTACTACTATTCATAAAAAAAAAACAGAAACAGCAATCAATAGGTTACTGAGAAGGGCAGAATATTCCTTATTACTTATAAATCTGCACTCAACCTTCTCTAGAAACAGAAAATGAAATATTATGATTCATTTAACTCAGTCCCATGTGAATACCTCTGCATTACCCTCCCAAAATGCAGTTGGCTTTCCAATGGCTGCTAATCTCCTTCCTACTTAATCTGCTGACCAATAAATTGTTGATTGAATGTCACTGTCCACCACGTAAACAATGTCTCCAATTCAGACCCACTTCCTACTCCCTCAGAAATGCAGATAATAACCATCCTGAAAGGCCACCATACACTGTTCCAACAGCTGAAAGACCGTTTTGCAAAACTGCAATGAACTATTGGAATAAAATTAATAAAGACACTAGTTCTAACACATCACTACAAGATTTCAGAAAATAGCTAAAAGAATGCATGCATCAAACAATCATGGGCAACTTTCCACTTCAAAGCACTGTCTACAACATCCATAAATCAACTCTAATCCTGTCAATCATAGTGATCACTTTCTTTAGTCATGTTTAGGTGATCTACTTACCTGCAACTATTTCCAATTGCCTGTTTATATTTGTATCCCACACCACTCAGGCCTTCTAGTACTTCACCTACCTTATTTGTCTTCCACCTTCAGTTTTGTCTCACTGTTTCTGGTACTTATATTAATACCCGTTATTTTTCTCCACATTTTTACGTTTACACTCTACTAATTTTTTAAATTGTTACACTAAAGTGTTGTGCTACAACTTGTTTCCTTATATCCTGTACAATTCAACTACTATCCCCACACTATGAATAAGGAGACCTAAGCTTACTATTGCAAAACTCATGAGATATATACCGAGAAGAGTCGTCCACAATTACAGGTTGATGGTATTTTGCAATTCAATGATTATAAATACTACAAACACTAACTGTTATTGTTACTCTGTAACAATTACTTAATCTTTGTACTGTAACCTATTCTTCATCACTGTACATTTTATTTTCATTGTATTTTACTGGCCTTTGACCCTGAGTTCTGTTTGAAAAGGATATTTAAACCAGACCACCCACCCACTAAACAAATGCATGTATGTATGTGTATATGTATGTGTGCATGTGTACATATAAATAAATACATATATGAATAAATGAATGAATGAATGACTTATTTAGACTAGTGTTAAACAGGCAATTAAAATTATCTCAGTATAAACAAAAAGATGTGCACTTTTGACAAAATGTTTCAGTATAGTGCTTTATTCTGTTTGACCTATTTATGTTCTCAACTTATAGAGGGGTAAAGTTAATACAAGAAATGTCATGAGTCTAGCTTCAAAACACGTGGGACAATTATTAAGGATAGCATACTATTGGCTCATACTTATTAAGGATTTTAGTATAATAATGGGTCCCTTTAGACAACGGATTAAAAAAAAAATGTTCTTCCTGGCTGGTCAACAACAGAGCAGCTTGCAAAAGTGCAAGTTAAAAAACAGTAATACCCAGCGTTCTTTTCTAGTCTATTTGTTGACCATGTAATAGACACAATTGCTCTTTTTAGGGGTGACCCAGAAGCACTGTCTGGTTAAGTGACTTGCTCAGAGTAACACAGTACGTAAATGGCAGTCAAAGGATTCAGACCATGCACCCCGAGAACAACTCAGAATGTTATCCCTCTACACTAACTGCCAGAGAACCCAAAAATACAATATTTGAAGTAAACACAAGTTCAATCAACCTTGAAGCCATACTGAACTAGATTCAAGAAGTGAACCAGAATAAAAAAGTGAGTGACAACAAACACGGCTATGTAAAATAAACCAAAAAGCTTTTATTATAACTTAGTAAGCGCTTTCAGATTGACTTCAATGCTTCAACAGACTTTAAAAATGCACAAATTAAGACTCACTATTTAAAAATCTAAACTACAAGTCAGAGACTGATTCCAATTATGACATCATAACAAGTTATTCAATCAGCTATAGAAACTCTGACAGCAAGTTAGACAGTACACTATCTGCCAATGTATACTAAAAACATAAAACAAACTATAATTTCTAGTACAGCTTAAGTATATATAAAGAACTACTCATCTACTCGTCACCTAGTTCTAACAGTACATATGTGCATAGTTGTTGTTGTGTCTTTTGGCTTTTCCCGGTTAGGGGGTCACCACAGCAGAACTCCGGTCCGCTAATGATTGGCAGTAGATTTTTACATGCCAAGTTGCCGGCCCTGACGTACAACCTCCAACGAAGATACGCCCATTCACTCATGTCTCCACACAGAAGATGCTCTAGCTGAGAATCGAACAGGACAACATCTTACTGTGAGGCGACAACGCTACCGCAGCACCACCACCGCAGTACATATGTGCTTAGCCATAGTAGAATATACAAGTCCAAAAAGCATTAAATATAGTTCTGTGAGATTCAAATAAAATCAGCTCAATTGATTGCCAGGATTACAAGATAAAAAGACTGAAAGAATATTTAATGTCTTGTGTATACTTGCTTAATTACATAAAGAAAACCTATAAAAGCTGTAGGTTCCTATCTGTTGCATGTAGAATTGCTAGATATTTCCAGCATTCAAAATTCAATGCTTACAAGTGGCTGTAATCCAAAAAAGAAACCATACAATCAGTTGCTAAGCACACAACACTACAGTGAAATGTAAGAATTCCTAAATGCATACCAAGAAGACCAGTTAAAAACAAACTGCTGCCACAACAACATAAGTGAATCGCCTGTCTAACAAGAAAAGATAAAACAATGATGAATAAATACGAAGGTGCCTGTATTCAAGTAGATAAGCTATGACAACTGATAAGACCAAAAAAAGTTCAGTATAAAACAATACTTTACAGTAAACATTTAAACAGGTGTGGTATTATAATCACAATCTTAATGGGCAAAGCCCATGTATACACATGAAACTTAAAAGCTATAAGAATACAAGCTAACTAATGTTACTAAAAAAATATTAACCATCATTCAAGTGTTATATGTAGAAATAAGTATGTCTGCTTACAAGCGTCAGGTCTTATAACCAAAAGGAGCACTGCTCAGTCTGTAAAATTAAAATGAAAGTATCTTACGTGATAAAAACATCCAAAGAAATGTACTAATTGTGCTATAATCCTACAGAACCAGGTCAGTGAAGGTGCATTGATCCTAAAAGTGACGAGTGTAAACAAACCTGAAGTTGCTTAAGAACCATCCTCTAAATGTATAGAGCCAGTCAAAGGAATCTGTGTGAAAGAAGGGTGTTACAGCCTATAATTGCCTTTAGCCGGAGTCAAGTAACCAATCAATGGGGTTACATGTGAGAGAAAAAAAAAAAATCAGTGAGGCAATGGTGTAGCTTTCAAGAAAGGTTTAATGGAAACAGTGTGATTCCGTCCATAACACCGGTCTGCTTGTAACCGAATGATCCATTTTTGTTCAGTCTTCTCAGTTTTATTCTTTCTCACTTTTTTGTTTCTAAATTTGATACTGTATCTAATGTCAAAAAATGTTGTCATCTATTGAATTTAAAACATTATTACAGTCATGAAGAAAGTAATACTAATACTTCATTTAAATTAAAAAAAAATCTTCTTCTCAGCCTCCCTATCATCTGGTTGTTAAGGTGTTTGAACAGCAGGTTATATGTGATTTGTATGACAATAGATATGTGATTTTTATGAATTTTGTTCATAACCTTACCAGGGGTGAAAGATTGGCACTTGATGGTTTAGCTAAAAAGTATATTGCCCAGGTCCCCTTCAATAAACACATCACAAGAAATGACATTTGACAACTTTTATTAAACTTCAACAACATAACTTTGTTAACCAATAATTATTAACTACAACTGAAACATAGTACAGCTGATTTAAATCACAGCATAAACATTCATGTAATTTTAAACAGGACAGCATGACCTCACTCATCCTGACCCAGTAAGCAGTGTCCATACTGCCACTCGCTTACTTTACTTATGAGGCAGTGTCCCATCACTCACTTCATTCACCACTTATTGAATTAAACATCCAACCAATAAGCAGCATCCTTACCTTTGCTCGGTTATTTTATTTATCAAACAGCCTCCAACTGCTCATTTCCTTTCCTATCTCATTGAAATGAACATCCAAAACCAGAGGCGGAACAGAAGAGGGCAAGGCTGTCCCTCTTCTCTGTCCACCAGCCTGACCAGGCTGTTCCCCCTCTCTAGTACCAAACGTCCAACCTCACCGCTCATTAAATGGCATTAAGCCAAACCTCATTCAGTGTATGTCATCCACTCTAACCAAACTATATCCATGTCATAACCTCCCAAAGCCCTGTCACATAAATAGCGAAAGTAGCCAATCTCCTAAGCAGCTGAAATTAATTCCCAATCCCTCTCCAATGCTAAAGCGACAATTCATAACCTCATAACCTAGCATAACAGCTGTATATTAGCTAAACTCTCATTTACCTACCAATAGTAACTTCACCATGATTCCCATGACAAACACACCACCAGGACAATAAACCCAAGCCATGCAGACCACACAAGAACAACTGGCCACCATCATACCTAACTGCAGCCCCGTTTTACTGCCTAATATACCTATTGATATCCAAAATGAAATTTCTTTTCTCATTCCAATCAATATAATAGTAATCCCTTCATCACCGACTACCCAATATAAACAAGAAAACATTTAATGACATCATAGCATTTGCTGACCAATGAACTACCCTCCGAATGACTTCAGTAAATCCATACCCTGTCTGATAACTAACAAAAGACCAGCCAGAACTCCAAGATGCTCATTGTTGCCTGAAACAACGTCAATGGCATGCCATCATGCCTAACTGCAACCCCTTTTCCTGCTCAACAGATATACTAATAACCCAAATGAGATTTTTTTTCTAATAGATCACTTGCATAGTAATCCTGTCAGCATTCACACTATCTTTATAAAGCAAGAAAATACTTAGCATCCAAACCCCCCCAGTTAATGACTTCAGTACCTCTATGAAACAACAGTCACACAAACCAGAGTCCCATGACTCTCCATTTACCAAAAGCCAACCCTTGCAAACAACTTACTTTGACAATAGGCAATGTCTGCTAATCTTCACACTATCAAACCTGCCTTACCCTTCGAACCCATGAGCCACCGCACAAGATTTAGTAAATAACATAACCCTAACACCCTTACTACTGTAGTAACTGAAGTGCCCCACCTTTTTCACAAGTCTGAACCAAATCATTCAACAATCTGCCCACCAATATCCTACCCCCTGGCAGCTGCAACAGCTTGACTCAGTCTGCCACACCCCTACCATATGCTTTACTTATCTAATCCTTATACCCTAACCTGACATGCCTCATCTAGCAGTACCAGCAACCCATAGCCCTGCCATATCAACCAAGTAAAAATGGACCCTGTTTCCCCCAACTTCTCCTGCTAACACTATGATGCCTACTAGACTGAAGCCAATTTCAATGTCCCGCATATCTCCTCCAGCTGCTTTACCCACCTGACGGACAAGCCCCAAACCCAACCCCCCTGCTACACTGGTAACAATGCAAGTCCCAATGAACAATCCAATACATCTACCAAGAGCTCAACATCCTTGATCCGCCACTTACCCGTAGATTCCCCTTTTAAGCTTTCCTTTCAGTACGTTACCTCTGCATCCAATCACAAAATGCTAAACATCTGCTATGAGACAAAAAACATGCCCTGCTTAATCCGTACCACTTCAGCCTAGCCACTGGAACACCTAATTCCTATCCCCAAACACCACTTACCCTTGGCCCCAAACACTCGCTTACCTGCAATGCTCCCCCAAATTCTATTAATCCTTAAGTCGCATCTAAAACATACCACCTCCTATCAGCCCAGGAAAAGAATATTAGACAAACTGAATAACCTACTCATCCCCCATTCCTACACCACCATAGCTTCCCAAGCACTCCCTTCATTCTAAGAAACAAATAGTCCTACCGTTTGACCGCCACACTCCTTGATTCAAAATAAAATCAAAATCCTCAAGAAAAAACCCATCTATTACTCATGTAACAAATTCACGCTGCTGCACTCTCAGTGAGCCAAAATGCCTTTCTCACAGACTGCAAACTCTCACACCGAAATGAATAGGTAAAATTATATCACTACCTGTGACCTCACTCCCTGCAGCTCCAGCAATCAAAACTCCTTTGCATCAACATCCATCACCTGATGAGACCACATCCTTCAGCTGATACGACCTCTGCCTTGACACCATCTGTGATTGCATTGCGTAGAACCCCAACAGCTAAAACACCCATTATAGCCCCACCATCTGCACAGAAAGAGATAAATGTAAATTATCTGAAATACAAACACATTTGAAGAAAACCTGCCCCCTCAATGCCCTCAATAAATCCACCTTCCCTTGCCACCACTAAGGCCTTACTACTACTTGGCCCAAAATGTTGCAGGACTGAATATCACATCATCTTTAACTGCAGGGCCTTATGTGTGCACACCAGTTGTGATGATATACAAACGAGTAGCATGTAATTATATGCATATTGCACATCCACACTGCGGAGCAGTGCCATTAAGTACCAACTAGCAAGAAAATAATGAGAAGAAGTCTCCTACCTCCACCCAGTCTAGGCCAGCTTCAGCACAATAACTCAGTCCACTGAGCTCACTCACCCGAGCAGGCGAACTCGTGACACGAAACACACACGCTCAGCTTCAGCACAATAACTCAGTCCACTGAGCTCACTCACCCGAGCAGGCAAACACACGCTCAAACCTCCCTCAATAGAACTATGGCCCTCTGCCACAAAAATGCACCCATGAAAATTTACTTCTTTTTTTTTTTTTTTTTTTTTTTTGTTCTTACTCAATCTAGACCCTCTGTGAAATCAGTATGAATGTGAGGCATGAAGCAAACCTCCACCCAGGCACCTACACCACCAGCCATCAGCACCACTTTTTATTTTGTTTTATTCTTAATACTCCCTTCCATACCGCTCAACTGTAGAGATTTTTGCAGAATGTTCAGAGTTTTGCCTCATATTTTTGATCTGTTCCTCGTAAAAGTTGTGATTTTCTGGCAAATCACTGGGATGATCTGAAGATTGATGTCACTAAATAATGATATACATTTGTGTTTCAGACTTTATACCCTTTAGAAAAATGCATGTTAAGAAATTCTGTTATTCTAGCAGCTTTCTAAGTTTATAAGAGCAATATTTAAAATCTGTCCTTATTTTTGGGCCTTTGTCCCCCCATTCTGTGAGGCTTTGTGCAGATTTTTAGGGCTAAGAGGTTGAGAGGTATGCTCCCCTCCTCCCCACTCAGCAGTGTTATCCAGATCCATTTGTAAAATATGAGTTCCTCCCCACTCAGCAGTGTTATTCAGATCCATTTGTAAAATATGAGTTCCTCCCCACTCAGCAGTGTTAATCAGATCCATTTGTAAAATATGAGTTCCGTGAGTTTCAGTAGGAATCAACAGTGATAATGACTTGAACACTTTAGCAAAAAGTGCAGTACCATTAATTAGTGCATATTGGATGCCTTTGAAGGCCATTTTAAGCCTAACCTATTCCCTCATGTGAGTGAAACCCTGTATTTTGTGCTTGTTAAGGTTGCACTTTAATCAGTAGGCCAACCCCCAGTAGATGCTTAAATCAAGAAATCTGGACAACCCTGTGACTATTGGGGAAACAAAGGTTCACAATTACTAACACCATTCAACACTTCCTGTACAAACCCAGCAATGTGATACAACAACAGGCTGTTCCCAAGCATGAATTTCCTTAAAGCTATAATCCCCAGGACTCCCAGGTCTGTTACTGTTCTCTGACTTCTGCCCTCAACAACCTGCCAATAACTAGTCTGAAAACCCCAATTTAGAAAGAAAGTACAGTTGTGTACACTTACCATAAATGAAGATGTTCGAGTGTTTTCACTGTTGCAGTCATTACATTTGGGTAATTTGCTGGCAGGTTGCCCTCAGTTGGCCTGAATAACAAAGTCTTGGGTCCTGCGTCGGTTGCTGTCTCCTCTTCCATGACGTCAGGTCATCAGGGGTATAAAACATGCAGCTGATGCCATTTTATTCAGTTTTTCTTGCCCCAGATGTCAGGTGCCCCCCAAAAGGGGAGCAAAAATATATATATATAAATATCAGTAAACAGCAATATATGTAAATGCACTTTTAGCTACATAAACTTTACCTTCATCTAAAAGCAAATACACCACAAAGGCTTTAGAGTATAGTGAAGGAAAGAGAAGTTATAGAACACGGGGATGGGGGGGGGGGTGGGTAACCCGGACTGCAACAGTGAATACACTCGAACATCTACATTTATGGTACGTGTACACAACTGTACTATGTTCTTAGTGTTTCACTGTTGCAGTCATTACATTTGGGTAGAATCCCAAAGCTATGGATGGAAGGATGGAACTAAATAGCATTAGGAGTGGCTATAAGGCCCTGCAGAACTGCAGTGGCAAAACCTGCCCTGGATTTGGAGAAGAGAGGCAAATGATAATGCTTTGTAAAGGTATGCAAAGAGCTCCAAGTAGCAGCTTCGAGAATGTCTTTGGTTGGAACTCCTCTGAGAAAGGCTGTTGAAGTAGAGGCAGCCCTGGTGGAATGTGACCCGATTCCCTTGGGCACAGGTTTACCATAGTGCAAGTAGCATAAATTAATGCAATAGCTTATCCACTTAGAAATAGTCTGCTTTGATATAGCCTTCCCCTCTGATCCTGAAGTAAATGCCACCAGTAGTTGCTCAGACTTTCTTAGAGATTTGGTCCTGTTTAAGTAGAATCTTTGTTATCTGTGTACATCCAATGAATGCAGAATCCACTCCCCCTCATTCTGCAGATTTGGGTAAAATGTTGGCAGGTGAATAGTTTGGTTAAGAGCCACACTGGATACCACCTTAGGCATAAAGGAGGGATTAGTCCTGAGGGACACCCTGTCTGGGTAAAATAAAATAAAAGGCTCTGCAGCCATGAGAGCCTGTAGATCTGAAACTCTTCTTGATGAAGTGATTGCCAAAAGGAAAGCTGTTTTCCAAGATAAAAAATTTATATCCGCAGTAGCTGCTAGTTCAAAAGGAGGCAGGGTGAGTTTTTCCAGCACAAAATTGAGGTCCCATGCAGGAGATGGTGATCTTCTGGGAGGGCTTAAATTTTTGGCCCCTCTAAGATACTGTTTTAGCAGAGGATGAGAAAAGATGAGAGGCTCCGTGTTGTAATGATCCGAGATGGCAGAGGCATGGATTTTTATTGAAGAAAAAGATAGGCCCTTGTCAAGCATCTCAGTTAAGTATTGTAAAATCTGAGGAATATTTGGTTTTGCCATGTCTGTTCTTTGTGCTTGGTTCCAAGCACTGAATCTCTTCCATTTATCAGCATAAGATTTTCTAGTATTAGGCCTTCTAGTTTCCAAAATGACATCCATCACAGATTTACTGAGAGGTTTTGTTTGAATAATTAAATGATCAGCCATGCTGTAAGGTTCAGAGTTTGGAGCTGGGTGTGCAGAATTCAATCGTTCTGCTGAGATAGTAGATGAGGTATTTAAGGCAAGTACCAAGGAGGGAGTTGAGATATATTCCTTAGGATTGGGTGCCAGTGCTGGCGAGGCCAGTACGGAGCAATTAGGATCATTTTTGTTTTTTCCTGTCTGACCTTTAGTAAGACCTTGGAGAGAAGAGGTGGGAAGGGGCATAGACTGATAGGTTTTTCCAATTGAAGGATAGGGCATCCACTTTCCATGCTTGTCTGTGATAAGTCCTTGTGCAGAATTTGTCCAGTTGATAATTTTGGGGAGAGGCAAATAGATCTATGTCTGGACTCCCCCATTTCTGTGTTACCATGCTGAAGATTTGTGGATCCAGTTTCCACTCGTGTGGGTCCATAAGATTTCTGCTTAGGTCATCTGCCAGAGTATTTTGTTTTCCTGGCAGGAATTGAGCTTGAAGATGTACTCGGTAAGTCAAGGCTGTGTTCCACAATGCCATGGCTAGTCTGCAAAGGGGGTAGGAATGTGTACCCCCGTGCTTGTTTATGTACAACCTAACCATGGTGTTGTCCATCTTTATCAGTTGTCCTGGATGAAGTAAGTCCTTGAAGGCTGTCAGAGCATTCTGAACCGCTAGCATCTCTTTCTGGTTGATATGCAGATGTATTTGTTTTGGGCTCAATATGCCCAGAATGCATCTCCCCGCCAGGTGGGCCCCCCAAGCATAGTCTGATGCGTCTGTAGTTAGGGTTTGGGTGACAGGGACTAGAGTGAAAGACAGTCCCTTGTTTTGGTGACACGTCTCTGCCCACCAAAGAAACTCCTGTTGTAGGCAGGGAATGAGAGGAATCATTGTTTCCAGACTGTGACAATGTTGACTCCATAAGCTTTTTAGGTACCATTGAAGTTTCCTCATATGTAGTCTTGCATATAGAATTAGTAGAATGCAGGATGCCATGAACCCCAAAGCCTGCAGAATTTGTCTTGCAGATAACTGGGTTTTTGTTGCCATCTGTTTGAAGTTTGTTGTCAGTTGCCTTTGTTTGTCTGGCGTAAAGTAAGCCATCTGGGCAGTTGTATTCAAGCTTGCACCCAGATGTTGAAGAAAAATGTCCTTGTTCTCTGCTTGAATGAGACAGTCATCCAAGTAAGGATAAACTTGTATGCTTCTTTGTCTGCAAAATGCAATTACTGGTGCCAGACACTTTGTAAAGACCCTGGGCACAGTAGATAGAGAATTAGTAATGCAAAAAACCTGCCTTGAAACGGAGGTATCTTCTGCATGATTCCCTTATTGGGATATGCAGGTATGCCTCTTTTAAGTCTAGAGTCACTAACCAAGCGTTCCTGCCCAGCATAGGCAGTAGCTGTTGTAAAGTCAACATTTTGAATTTTGGAATGCCCAGGTACGTGTTCAAAATCGATAAGTCCAGTATTAGACGCCATGCATTGTCTTTTCTGTGTACCAGGAACAGCCTTGAATAAAAAACTTGTCCTTTTTCCTGTTCTGGTACTGGTTGAATAGCCCCCATCTCCATGAGGGACGTAACTTGTTTCTGAGCCTCTGCCCATTGATTTTGTGGCAGATCTGGCCAACCATTTTGAATTGGCAAAGTATGGAAATGAAATCTGTACCCCTGGGATACTATGTTTAATACCCACTTATCCTGGTAATTAACTGCCAATTTTGAGCATGAAGTGCTAATTTTCCCCCAAGGGGGCTGCCAAAAGATAAGTGCTTGGTGAAGGTAGAGAGAAGTCATTGAGACTGCTTACTGTAGGGTTGTGCTTTGTTTCCTCCAGATTTGGAGGTGGAGGCACCCCCATTGCTTTGACCTGTAAGAACCCTGTGATTGGTATCTAGAACCTTTTGAGCACCTGGGTTTGCCTTGAGAGGCTCTGCTGGACCCAGGAAAGGACCAATTTTTAGTAGGCCAGTGCCTACTGAACCTGGGTGGCTGCACTTGTAAGAAATCTTTTACAGTTTGCATAGATTTAGCTTTATCTTCCATTTTCTTTAAAACCTCTTCTGCCTTATTACCAAACAGAGTATCATGCTGTAAAGGGGTATCCAACAATTTAGCTTTAACATGATCTGGCAGGTTTTGGTCCTTGAGCCAGGCATGCCTTCTAATCACAGATCCAGTAACTGCGGCCCTGCAAGAGGCCTCCAAGGAATCAAAACCACATTGCAAAGTATGCTTACTAACTTGTTCTGCTGTTTGCAATAATTCCTGTAATACTTTATTTTCCACACAATCAGAAATCAACATCATTTTCTGTTTCAATAAGCCCATAACATGCTGTTGATATTTAAGCATATGAAACTGGCAGTTTAAGGCCCTAATTGCCAAGGTTGCAGACGTATAAATCTTCTTTCCCCATCTATCCAGCGCCCTGGAATCTCTATCAGAGCGGTTGGCTGTAGAGGCCTTTACACCTTTGGGACCCTGTGATATAGTCTCATGATCAGCAGCAGGATTTTTGAATAGAAATTTGTGGGAGTCAGGAACCCTGTAATATCTGTCTGGCTTACTAAGAGCCAGAGGTAGGGAATCAGGAGCCATGCTTGATTCCGAAAACACATCAACAATGTCTAATACAGGAGGTATAGCCAAAGGCCTATGCTGAGGAAGGAGAAGGAAATCCCCAAGCCTCTTTTTTGATTCAGAAAAATCCTGACTCTCCCAATGAAAATGTTCCCTTAAAGTATGCAAGGTTTCACCAAAAGAATAATCCTCAGGAGGAAATGCAGATGGGATGGAATCTTCTGCATCTGAATCCTCATAGGAAGGAATAGAAAATTCCTGATCAGAAGAGGAATCAGAAGAAATGGAAACCTGATCTGAAGATTCATAATCAGTGTCTTGCCTAGGCCTCTTAGCAGGGGGGGGTTGGGAACCCCTGATCAAGGTAATTAAGTCCTCAGCCATTTAGATCATCTGTTTTTTAGGCATAGGGGCCTGAGCACATGGCTCATGCATCAGTTTTTTAGACTGTTGTTTATTTGTTGTTGTTGATTGTTTAGACTGTTTTTGATCTTGTTTTTGAAGTTGGCGTCGGTTTAATGTAAAAATGTTGAGGCCTGAAAGCACCCTCAGAAGCCGGTGCCTGCTCAGCGGCTCCGGACCCATCTAAGGGAGAGACATCCATGGGTTCAATACTCTGAGAATCTCAAGACATACTGGACTCTGCATGGGTCTCGATAGAGGCCTGCGACTCAAAAGTAGCAGGTATCAGGGGCTACGAAAGCACCTCACTGAGTAGCGGTGAACCGGCAACTGGCTTAGGAGAAGCTTCGTCGTCGGATTTGGACCTTGACGGTCTGTCTCTGTCTTTTTCTTTGCGTTTTTTGTGAACTCCGGTAGTCGGATTGCTAACTGACGACATTTCTGGGTAATTAAATCTGGATCCAAAATATTTTAAAGCAAAAATATACTGATGCTTAATAGTGCGTTGGTTAAATCTAGCACAAAACCAACAGCAAGGCACGTTATACTCTGGGCCTAGGCAAGGAATACAGTATAAATGAAAATCCTGTATGAGGTATTTGCTTCCCACAAGTAATGCAATTATTAACTTTTACTGACATCGGTAAGGAGCAAGAAAAAGTTTCCCCAACGGGGTACTTAGCTTTAGTTGAAGACTTCGGTTCTGAAACTCGAGTGCAAAAATTTCAGGAGTCGGCCGACCGGCACTTGCAAACTGCTTCTGCTTCGGGCACTGTGTGGCAAGAAAGACTAAATAAAATGGAGTTGGCTGCATGTTTTATACCCCTGATGACCTGACGTCATAGAAGAAGAAAGAGCAACCGACACAGGGCCCAAGACTTTGTTATTCAGGCCGACTGAGGGCAACCTGCCAGCAGATTACCCAAATGTAATGACTGCAGCAGTGAAACATGAAGACCATCAACCTGATGCAAACCCTGATCATTCTGTGAACCTGGTCATTTGTGAAATCTAAACACATTTTTATACATCAATACCCATACTTTAACAAATATATAAACATGTACATAGCAAGCTGACAGAAGGGAAAAAATACCACACACACACTCCACAGTTACAGCATAGTCGTACAGTCTAGATGACTAGTAGTCCACATTCTGATTCAGCCTGCTTGCCTTGCCACTCAAGGTCGATTAAGTTATAACAACAACGTATCTCAAAAAGCTTTAAACTTAATATATATACCTACCTCATTTAATGTCACATTACAAACATCTGTGAAAACACTCTCTGATCCTCCCTTCTTTTGTCTGCTTTCGTAGGACCTGCCTTTACTTTCATGGACATATATTCTCCAAGAGTGACTTGCAGCCTGAGAAACACTCACACTCTCCCAACCCTCCCCCATCAGATACCAGGATCATGGCAGAACCCTACTCCCCCTACAGCAGTTAGCATACCTCTCAACTGTACAGATTTCTGCAGAATGCCCAGATTTTTGCCTTATATTTATGGTCCGTTTTTCATAAATGCTAGTTCTCTGTCAAATAAGTGGCAAACAATTAAATATTGAATCAGAAAACAATGACAGATACCCGAGCCCCAGACTTCACACCCTTCAAAAAATCCCATGCCAATGCAAATTTCTATTCCAACAACCCTACAGGTCTGTAACAGCAATATCTAAAAACTGTCCCACTTTTATTTATTGCTGTGTTCAGATTTCTTCTCTAAGAAGTTGAGAGGTATGTGCAGCACCACCCATGAAACAAAGTTCGGAAGATACCACATAGACAGGACCCAGACTTGGAGATTTAAACAAACTGCTCTTGTGCTACCTCAGAAGAACCAAAAACCCACATCCCACTCACCATCATCATGCAGTCGATCCATCTTACCATCAAACAGCATCTCTTTCCTACTGCAGTAGCCACAATGGTAATATCTGAATGCCCCAATGCCAGTCAGACACTGCAGCCATTTTGCATGCTTCACAGCAACCCCTGCTGCACTACAGATATTTCACTGTAACAGCAAAAATAAGACTTTCACCCAACTCCATTACAAATTTGCCAGCCTCAAACCAACAAAAAACAACCTGAACAAACCCTGACACAAGAGGGAACAAAGGCACAGAAACATAACAGTTTAAATACTGCTCCAAAAACCCAAAAAACATCCAGAACACCAGAGTCTGCATTAGCACTTGTTCCTTGAAGGATATGACATCCAAATTGAATGCAGGTTCAGCAAACAAACCCACCCCCAATGAAGGTTAAAGCACATGTGCCGAAAGTGACTGTAACTCATGGGAGCTGCATTACCTGGAAATCGAGCACTCTAAGGCCTCCCAATTCCAGTAGAGCATCCATCTGGGTCTCAAAACAACTGCAACACACTATCCACAGCTGGCTAATAAATTTGGATAACCCCCAAACCAATGACAAAACACCACAGAATGTCCACATCATCCAGCCATTACCTCAACTCAACCACTAGACGAGCAACAGAAAACCAGCCACTTCCATCTCTCTCTCTCTCTGCCCAAATGTTTACTACTCTCTCAACCCAGCCACTGACCTGCAAACATCCTTTTTTCTTTTGAAAAGTGAAGAGAAATGGCACACCTAAACCCTGGCTCAAAATCTGTTGTGCAGAAATGCTGCACCTTACTGCCCCTCTCAGCTGGGCCAACACACCATGCATGCCCAGTGGCAGACACCACTCAATTTCTTTCAAGCCTGCTAAAAAAATATTCAGGGCCACGGCCATGAAATACCTCAAAAATGGATGTGGCAGTGCACCACCACCCTCATCGAACTTGAGTCCGGCCAAGAGCATAAGGATACAGAGATCCCCACCTAAACAACCCAAAACCACCCACCAACACCAATGGGATAAGTACTTACCAAACAACCACAGAGTAAGCACCACTCAAAACCCCAGGCAGCTTCCGTTCCATTCCATTCCAGGTGTTGATTTTACCTTATTGTGCTACTGCTTCACCCTACTGACAACAAAGCCCCAGTATGTGTTTATAAGTGTACGACTATACCAACATTCAATACATGGAATATTTTATAAAACCTCAATCTGCACCACTTCCACCAAGCATGCATTGCCTATGCACCCCCCACCATACCACACTTAACAAAACCCTTCTCTGAACAACTCATTGGGGAAAAAACATTTTTTTTTACACACCGCTTTACCCCGTTCCACCAAACACACATCCACCCCACCATGGCCTAACTGGCCACACCAGTGCCTACCAGTCATCTTGGACGTGACCTTACCCTGTAGCAGGTTCACATCAAATGTGATTCCTTACCCAGTTACACTTGCATAAACCCCTTTAAGTCCCTCCCTACATCTTACCTCATTTCCTCCCAGTCAGCCCTCATTCCCATTTAACATTTCCATCCACACTACCCTCTCAACTCCCACTAATATATTTATGTAACCCCCCCCCCCCGCCCCGAAGATGCCCCTGGACAAATTGGTTTGTTACCAAACCTCATATACTATTCTAGTTTCTGCCGATAAGGGAGGCACTATAGTTTTGTGAGGCTCTTGTGATTATGACAGAGAAACCTATAGACAAATTGCTGATCATACTTCATATTGAAAATTGAGTGTAGATTGTGTTTCACGCTAAAGAAGAAGATTTGATTTCTCATGCTTTATTTCAACAGCTTATAGTACAGGAGCCAAGACCACAGTCTTTTTATATTCTTCCTAAGATACACAAGGCTTTGACTAATCCACCTGACTGACCAATTGTTTCTGGCTGAGATTCTTTAATGGAGTTACTTTTTGTGTATCTGGAGGATCAGTTAATACCACTTCTGAATCTGGTGAGACCCTGTATTAAGGACACCAAGGATATTTTGCAGCTCATGGATGATCTGCAGATTTCTAACTGTTCTTATATGTGCACTCTGGGTGTCCATCTCTTTACACCAGTATCCCACACAAGGGTTGGATTATGGCCACCAGATATTGGTTGTGTCTTGCAGGCTTATATACTGATGAACACATTGATTTCTTATTGAAACTGTTCGGTATTGTCCTTGAACATAATGCGTTTTGGTTTAAGAATGAGTGCTACCTTCAAATTAAGGGAACTGTGATGAGGGCTACTTTTGCCCCCATCTATGCTATTTATTTATGGGCTATGTGGAGTCACAATTAATTTATGATGAAAATAATCTATTTAAATGACACTTAGTGATGTGGCATAGATACATAGATGATTCCTGGTGCATTTGGTCAGGAGCAACCGATATGTGGCAGCTATTTGTGAAATATTTGAAAAGTAATAGGTTTGATAATAAGTTTTGGACAAAACTGAAATGTCTAATATTGATTTTTTTGATGTTCAAATTACGAAGTTGATTGATGACACAGTGGCCATTGATTTATATAGAAAGCCCTTTACTAAAAATTCATTACTTGAGGCCCACAGTTGTCATCTGGCCCATAAAGTCAAGAATACACCTAAGGCACAATTTTGCAGGCTCAGGAAAATTTGTAGTAGCTTGGATGATTTTAAACATGAAGCTGATGACATGGAAGCTAGATTTGCATCTAGGGGCTATGATTATACCCTTGTTAAACAGGCTAGATATGATGCACAACATATGAGCATAGGTGAGATATTATGGTCTATCACGCATGTGGGGCATGAGAGTGATAACCATATGTCTCTTAGAATGGTCACCACATATGGCAGTAATTATTTTATGATTTCTGATACTATCAATAAGCATTGGAACGTACTTAAAAATGATCCATTCTTTGACCAATGCTTAAAGATAGATGTTCTTTTGGTTTTTGTAGGTGTAAGAATCTAGGGGAACATGTCTCCTGGTTCAAAAAAGGCATGTAATCCCATACTGGCATGAAACATGGGAAGCCAGTGGGATGTACAAATTGTGGACATTGTGTACATTGTAAAGTTATTGTTAAAACCAAGTCATTTACTTCTATCAATACCTCAAAGGTATATCAGATAAGGCACTTGATCACTTGCAATACGGACTGGGTGGTGTACATGGCCATCTAACAGTGGGAGGCCTTCTATGTGGGGCAAACATCCAGACCTTTCAAACAATGAATTGCCCTTGATCTAAGTGACATTTAATGTCAACATCCCAGGAGTGCTCTTTACAAACATAAAGGCGATCACCCTTCTGCACATTATGTTTTTGTGGGGATAGATTTGATTTATTGGGTCACAGTTGTCACTTTCTTCTAAACATAAGACTCTTGATAAAAAATATAAAATGTAGATAGTAAACCTAGGGGCTATGTTCAAACCTAAGCTAAATGAATATTGGTGAATATTTTTTTTTATTATTTACTTATTATTTTATCCCTATTTATTTTTTGAGGGTTAAAATCTGGATTGAATTAACTCATGTTTTTTTTTATACACTGTACCTTTAAATTCTAGTATATTTAAGTCATGTATTTGCATTAATCCAGCTTTTGCACTGATAATGCCAGTTGGTGAAACCAGTTTACAGAGTTTGTTACAGCCAGACCACCACTTTGGATTGTCGAGTGTGTTACTGCCAGACCATTCTTTTGGATTATTGCAGAGTTTGTTACACCCAGACTATCAGGCCTGCAGCATTTGTTATAGCCTGCAGAGTTTGTTATGGAATAAAGCCACTATTTGAGATTATCTGACCTTCATTAGTTCTTTAATTGCTGTGGATACCATCTTGTGGGTCCTGTTTATATTAAGAAAATGGTGAATATTGTGAGTGCTGGATTCATTTGTTTGTGACTTTTATATTTATTTCCATTCACTTGTTTGGTTGTGTACCTATTGATGTGTGTGTGTGTGTTTGTGTGTGTGTGTGTGTGTGTGCGTGTGTGTGTGTGTGTGTGTGTGTGTGTAATATATAGAGAGAGATCTCTGTGTGTGTTTGTGTGCTTGCGTGCGTGTGTGTACATATGTATATTTAAATGCTTAAATGCTGCTTTGGAGAAACAAAAACAATATTTACATACACACACACACACACACACATATATATATATATATATATATTTATTTATTTATTTAAGTTTGCTGAATGGCACTAATATCGATGTGTATAATTTCAACATCAAATGATCGACAGCCTTGAGCATGCAAAAAAAAAATAAATAAATAAACAATAAAACATTTTTTTTGTAGGGGCAATCCCCCCTGTACTTCAAACACCCCCATTGAATTATATATGCTAACTCTTTGACTGCACAATGGTCTGGGAAAAGACAACGTTACCAAACCCGAGAATCATCTGATCCATACCTCTCAACCTCTTAGAGCAAGAATTTGGAAAAAGCCATAAGTAACAGAAGAATAAAAGTCATAAAAAATGCAAAAACCTGGACATTTTGTGAAAACCTGAACACTTTAGAGGTAAAGACAGATCCTCTACTTTTGTCAACAGACACTGACCATCTGTTTAGTCAACCAAATAGTGTTGACTAAACCGATGTCAAACAAAGCACTGATCAACAAAAGTAGTAGAACCCATATATGCAGACACAGACTACAATGTAAGTTTGTGATTGCATAAATATATAGAATATGGTCTGCTTTGCTACTGGGAAAAAAGCACTAATTAAGACAAGTGCAAAGAAAGTGCCTTATGCTACATTGGAAACTTGTTCAAAAAGGGATGGGGTGTAATACAGCATGAAAAAGCATAGTCCCAGATGCCTCAGAACTACCTTCGTAGATTTTTCAAATTATGTGGTTACTACAGTTACTTCTAAATTGAAAAGAAACATAAAAGCAAGCCAGTACCTGTAACTCATGACTGCAATCTAGCAGTCAAAGAAGTATCAATTCCCAGGCAGACTTCCCTGGTCAACAAATGTAAAATAAAATGCAATAAATAAATCCGTAGCTGTTTTTCACAGAGGAGAATGACTATCATGTCATCAGCTAGTTTGCCCAGGGGCTAACATTAGAAGCACCTGTGTAGCTGAAACATGAGCATCATGGCTATTGGCCAAACAATACACCAGGAAATAAGCCAGAATGAAAGCTTTATGCATAATTCATGAGGATAGTTATGCAAACATTACTCGTTAGTTGGAGTAGTCTGTTTTCTACAAAATACTGATTTAGGTCTGAAAAATAATGTTCCAGTTTTTAACAGTCTGGCTTTATGAATATATGTAAACAGTCAAGTCATTGTGATGCCCCTTGAAAAAAATCTAATTCTTGTTTATTGAAGTTGCTTAGACATGTACAGTATTTCCTACCAAATTTAAAATTACATCCCACCTGTGTGTTGCCCAACTATATGCTCCATAAACACTGATATGAAAGTACTGCCTGTTTTGTGGATTTGAAGTCAAAATGAGTAGTTGTGTAACACTTTGATTTACACCTTAAAGGTATCAATACACAACTACATGCATCATCAAATTTTTAATCAAAGTTACTCTTAAGTAAAAGGCCAGAAATGGCCTGAAACATTAATCTGTATACTAGTAAGTTAACAGATTTTTTTTTTTTTTTTTGCCTACAGTTTCAACAATTAGTTCCCGATCATCTTTCCATTGGGAAACTGCGTGCCTTTCTGCCAAGGTTAGTAAACATGAATAAATAAATAAATAAATAAATAAATAAATAAATAAATAAAATAAAAACTAAAAGCTGCAGCTGGTAGTCAATATCAGGATCCAGAAGAGCATATATATCAGTCGCAGCTAATATGACATATGCAAATGGTTTCTAACTTTGATTTTATTGGCCACCTTAGTAGAAGCCAAATTACTGGACATTTTATGCTAACAGACCAGCAATAACAAAAATGAGACAAAGATGTCCAAAATATACTAGAATCCTTTTTGACAGCCCTGAAACTAAGGATGCTGCTTGTTAATAGATTTAGTTTAAAGTGAAGATACAAAGTCTGAATTTTCACAAAAAATAAGCAGACAGTACTCTGAAAGCCAGATTCCAAAATAATTATGGTAGTGTTGCAAAGGAACTCTCCCCTCCTGCAAATAATACCTTTGCATTAAATCACATCTTTGCCCTGGTAAGACAACTGACCAACAGGGTTCCTTAACTTATATCAACATTGCAATGTACTGAATATACACTATACCAAGACAAGGAAATTATATTGAAAACAGGGTTTCCAACATTTTAGTTCTGGGGCTTCTTGCCATATTTGGCAAGGTCTGGGGATGGGCACATTACTGTAACTGAAGACATTTCTCCTTTATATACCCACCACAGTCAAAGGTGTGCCTCAGTCATGGAAGAAAAACAAATGATAAAACTGGTTATTCCAGCTTAATTTTTCTGTATTCTGCCATGGAAACTAAACTTGCAACTAACAAGATAACATTAAACAAATAGTGACCTTGCTATAACAGTACAAATACATGTGGAAGTATAAGCTTAGAAATTTGGTAGCATAACAGGTTTTGCAATTTTAAATACTGCTCTTATAGGTTCATAGGTTCATACTAGGCTATCTGCCCTAGGGCATTTATAAGCCTAGCCAGAATGTGTTTGGCTTTTGCCACCCATTTTAAATTTATTTTGCTATGCCCTTTTTTGAGGTTAGTATACTGTGCCTCTGTCTAACAGTGACACAGAAGTGATACCCGGGGTAAACCTACGATCTCCCATCCACTCATCAAGATTCCTCTTGAAGAGAGTCAATGAGGGACTCTGCCTAACTTGGACTGGGATTTTATTCCAGAGTGAAGGGAGCCTTTGGGTTATGAATCTGTCCCTCCAGCATGTCCTATTTATTTCAGTGCTGAGGTTCAAGTCTCTCGGCCAGTAGCTCGATGGGATTTGGATTTTCTGAGGTGCAGCATGTCCATTAATTCCGGGTTGGACATGGCTTTATACATCAGGCACAGATCGCCTCTGAACAGGCGGTATGCCACTGAGTAGAGCTAGAGTTTCTTTAACCGGGCAGCATATGGCATCTGTTTGAGCCCTTTGATCCTCTTGGTGAGGTACTTTTGGGGTCTTTCCAGTTGCTGCAGGTGTCTGGTAAGGTACATCCCAAAAGGGGCATTGTACTCAATTATGGGCCTGATGAGGGATGAGTAAAGAGGCACGATGACCTCCCCTGATCTAGATGTGAATCCCTTCATGATTAGGTGGGCTATATAAAATGTTTTTCTAACCACTTTGGCCACGTGGTTGTTAAATGAGAGATTGCTATCAACTTGGGTCCCCAGGTCCCTAATTACTTCTTCTGTACTTAATTGATTACCACCTATGTGGTAATTTGTGGGCACTTTGTTTTTGCCAAAGGGGATGACTATACACTTTTTGGCATTTAGCTTGAGGCCATGGCTCTGGCACCAGTTGTCTGTTTCTATGAGGCCCTTTTGGAGGATGCTTGTGTTGGCTGGAGAGTCGATTATGGTGCCCAGTTTGCAGTCATCTGCGAACTTGGTCAGCCACAGTCCTCCCGTGTTGGCCTGTACCTCCAAGAAATATATACCGAACAAGAGAGGTCCCAGGACTGAGCCTTGTGGGACACCACTTGTAACTGGTATGGAGTATGACATGGCTCCAGCAATTCTAACCATGTGGGTTCTGTCCTTGAGCCAGTTTGCAATTCATCTAGTGACATAGGGGTTTATATTTAAGCTGGTGAGCTTATCTAAAATGCCCGTGTGGGGTATTGTATCGAAGGCTTTTGCGAGGTCCAGGTAGGCTGTGTGGACCACCTTCCCCTCATCAATGGCCTTGGTGACTGTTTCAAAGAAATCAACCAGGTTTAAGAGGCAGGATCTGCCCTTAACAAAGCCGAACTGGGTAGGATCCAGTGTCTGTAGGTCCCCAATATCTTTATTTATGAGGTCCATGATGATCCTTTCCATAGCTTTGCAGACCAAGCTAGTCAGGCTTATGGGGCGATAGTTTCCAGGATCCGTTGAGGCACCACTTTTATGGAGAGGGGCCACTGTTGCTGTACGCCACTCTTTGGGCACATATCCTGTAGTAAGGCTGAGATTGAACAGTAGTTTTATGTTTGGGTTTAGCTCTTCTTGGAGTTCATGTAGAATGCAGCCCGGGATACCGTCTGGTCCCATTGATGCTGTGTTTTTTTGCTTTGGAGAGGGCGGCTCTTACCTGAGCATCTGAGATGTCAGGGGGGCAGCACTTTGCTGGGATAGATATTTGCCCTTTTGGTGGGGAGGGGGGGGAGAAGTTTGCGCTGAACCTGTCAGCTAGGATGTTGGCAATGTCTGTGGGTTCCGTGTATTGTTTGTCATTTTGGACTAATTCTGAGCATATCTGGGAATTACCACCCAGGTCCCTAACATAACTAAAGAAAGCCTTGTGATTATCCTTAGTGTCCTGTGCAATTTTTCTCTCGAAGCTGGCCTTAGACAATTTTATGAGTGCCCGTAGTTTTTTTCTAATACTGATCAGTGATGTCTTCCCTTTTTGGGATTTTGCTCTATCATTTAGTAGCTTCCTCCTTCTATTGTATAGTTTGTTTATGGCTGGGGTCCACCAGACAGGGCGTCTGCCTTTGGAGGATTGGGTCTTGGTTTTATTTGGGATCGCATGATCCATGCATTCCTGAAGGTGTTCATAGAATGCATTTATAAAGGATTCTGCGGTCTGGGCCGTATTTTCCACAGGCCCGGTGGCTTTGAAGGATTCCACCTCGGTTTTGAGGAGTGTGAAATTTGCTTTAGAGAAGTTTTTCACTGTGGTTTTCTGGGCAGGGGGTGGGGTCGGGATGTGAATATCCAGTGAGATTAGTTTATGGTCTGATCTTACCAGTGAGGGATACACTTCTGGTCTGGAGCATAGAGTCCCCATGTTGGTGATGATCAGGTCCAGTATGTTTTCCCCTCTTGTGGGAGTGGTAACAAGTTGTTCCA